>NW_025767445.1:0-147500 GCF_003918875.1 Haliotis rubra | reverse complement strand
CACGCCAACTTCTGAATACCATTCAGATGAGTTACTCTTTCTTTCACGAGCTTCTGCCAAATATGGTTGTAACTTTCTGTCGGATAAGCTTGTTAAGATTCTATTTTGCAAGTGATCTTGGGCTGAAATTCAGCTGAGAGGTAACCCAGCGGTTAAAGCATTCGCCCGTCATGACGAAAGCCCCAGGTTCGATTCCCCACATGTACACCTGTGTAAAGCCCAGTCCTTGTGTCCACCGCCGTGATATTGCTGGAGTATTCCGAAAAGCGGCGAAAAATCCAATTCACTCTCACTCGTTGAACATCAAATAAGCCTCAGAATGATGTGTCATGATACTTGTAAACATACATTCATTCTATCTCCAAAACTTGAATGCTGAGCTAAATTTAACATTTTCGCCCATAGGCCGGCCCACGGACGAGCGAGTTTAAATTTTGAGTTTTCGAAAAAATGTGGCCACAGTGCAGAGAGTTTCTGGACTTTTGGGTGTCCAAAATTAAATTGTGACGTGTTGCCTGCTTTATCTCAGTTCTAATCTGTGACTGAGATTTATGAGATATGCGACGAGTGATCTGACTGTGATCTATGAAGGGCGAGTGGTGACGAAGGAACTTGAGGAACAATTTGTGACGCGTGGTCACTGAAGAATTATTTGTGGCTTGGGGGTATTTTTCACACATGATTCGAGTGTGATCTGTGACGATCATCTGTGACAAGTAATGTATGACGATACAGTATTGTAACATGTGATGCGTGATCTGTGACAAGTAATGTTTGACGTGGAGTCTGCGATCTGTGAGATGTTATGTTTGACGTGTGATCTGCGATCTGTGAGATGTAATGTTTGACGTGTGATCTGCGATCTGTGAGATGTAATGTTTGACGTGTGGTCTGCGATCTGTGAGATGTAATGTTTGACGTGTGATCTGCGATCTGTGAGATGTAATGTTTGACGTGTGATCTGCGATCTGTGAGATGTAATGTTTGACGTGTGGTCTGCGATCTGTGAGATGTAATGTTTGACGTGTGATCTGCGATCTGTGAGATGTAATGTTTGACGTGTGGTCTGCGATCTGTGAGAAGTAATGTTTGACGTGTGGTCTGCGATCTGTGAGAAGTAATGTTTGACGTGTGATCTGTGAGATGTAACGTTTGATGTGTGATCTGCGCCATTTTCACGAGACACATAGAGATGGCGATAATGACACAAGTTGGTCGTGCACTTATCTATCTATATCCACGTGGTGCTATTTCAAGGGTTTCGGTTATCGCAACCTGTTCCTGGACAGGATTCCCCGGGAACTGACCTTGGGATTGATCGCTTGCCATCAGTGACCACGGAAACGAAAGTTTCGCAATATCTCAGAAGGCATTATGCAACATTTAACGTACACACTTACGGTGAACTGTTTTTTTTAGTTTTCGTTTAGGAAGAGTTTTGTTGCGTTTGTTCTGTTGTTTGTGTCTTTGTATTGTATTTCAACAAGAAATGGGGTAGCCACCTAAATCGTAAAAACTCAAACGTTTCCCTTTTTTAAAGATGACAAATTATGAGGAAAAGTTAAATTAGCACTAAAGAATGTACCTCAGGTTCAGTTTGACATTAAATGTACTGTCAATGAACAGATAGGGTATCCAAGTAACAGAGACATAAAGACTCAGAGTTTCAAACCGATAGAAGTACAAGCAGTCGCACACACTATACACACACGAGCGTGCTAGCGCACAAAACACACATGTACACGGTGCTGTGCAGTTATCTTGAACGTAACGCTAAAACCCATCTCACGTCACTTAGACAAGTTACATATCAGTTTTGACATATTATATTCTGGTACAGCAGCACATAGCTATGTGCCCATCATCCTGTAAACAGCCAGTGCAGAATCCCAAACCAATACATCGCACGACCTTTGTATTTAACCTATGCTCGAGTGAGTCCCAGCTATGTTAGCGGCATTGAAACTTCTGGGTGATGAAGCACACTTCAAAGATGTAATTGATAGTATACTATATGTAGATAAAAACTATAATCGTGCCTCGTTTAGAGCGATCAGAACCATTGGGGTCACCAACACGCGCGGGAGTGCTTGGTAAGCAGCCATTTTAGACAGGTTATCCGGTACAAACGCTACTCCACTCCGCTTACCACTCGCTAAACTGTCGAAGCAGTCCGGTGACAGCTCTGTACTAGCTGTTTATGATGAATAGAAAGATTTCCGCCGTGCCACATCACGATATTTCTACCTGTATTAGAAACGTATTAGAAATGTTCAACGTCTACTCATTGGAAAGTGTATACTTTCCAAAAGTAGACGTTAAATGTCTCTGTATATATCTGTCTCCTGCCTTTGCTGCACATGTCTACACGTTGATTGAAATGATTGTCATTGAGGAATAATCATATATTAATGTATCAAGTTTCATACTTGTGCCAGAGATCTGGAGGGGGAGAGAGAGAGAGAGAGAGAGAGAGAGAGAGAGAGAGAGAGAGAGAGAGAGAGAGAGAGAGAGAGAGAGAGAGAGAGTGAGGGTGAGAGTGTGAGAGTAAACGAGAGAGGGACAGTTACAGCGGAACCTATTACTCACAGTACACGGTATAAAGGCTAAACGTTGCTTCTCGTACACAGATCATATATTCAATGTAACAATTAGCTATATTCTATTCCCATGCCCATGCCCAACCAATCCACCACTACCAACACCCCAACCCCACACACCCCACACCACACCACACACACACCACGCACACACACACACACACACACACGCACACACGCACGCACACACACACACACACACACACACACGGGGCGGTGGGGTAGCCTAGTGGTTAAAGCGTTGGCTCGTCACGCCGAAGACCCGGGTTCGATTCCCCACATGGGCACAATGTGTTAAGCCCATTTCTGGTGTGCCCCGCACACCACACATATTCTATTCCCATGCCCAGCAGGCTACCCCCCCCCAACCCCACTCCACGCACGCACGCACGCACGCACGCACGCACGCACGCACGCACACACACACACACACGCCCAAGCCATCTCCATCTCCACTAGAATTTGCTGAATGTTTATCTTAACACCCTCGATTGATTTCTTTTGCAGAATACATACCGTTCACCTTATACATAACTCCTGGGACTACAGCAATGCATCTTTATTGTTAAATAGTACATTTACACCTGGATCGAAACTGAAGCATTATAATTTTACGAGAGGTCTCTGTGATACCAGAACGCCTAACTCAATACCTCAGCTGTTTTCCCAGCCAAATACAATCCCCGATATTATTTGGGAAGATCTATACCCCGGAACATTGTACCGAAATACCTAGTAAGACGATGCTCGTCAACACTCGCCATGGAGACACGAAATATGCAAAGTCTGTATGACTTTCTCTCTTGACTTCTTATCTGGAGATTTCACTACGTTATCGGAAGATATAAGTGAGGGTGGTTTTTCGGAAACGACCACTGACACGTGACCTCGTTTGCAATCGCTACATCTCGATATGTTCTGACGGATCGAGGTGCATGGGTGCACATACTGAATTTCGGTACCCAGTATACGATATGGCCTCGCTCGTGCTCACAGAGTTCATGGCACTGTAAAAATATACAACCAATATGATATACAACTTTAGGGCTAATTATGTTCTCACTGAGGCCCATATCGTGCTTACGTTTATTTATATGCAAGGTTGCGATCCCGGAGGTTTCGAATCCCGCAATTGACCTCACCGAGGGCACATGCGATGAAAACACGCTGTGTAAGTGAGGGGCAATCTTGAATGTTCAATGATTACAAATTGGTAGTGCCATCTATACATTTGTAAATACACCAGGTGTGATGTTATTGTGGATTATTGTTGAGTTAGGACATGAACTAGTACTGCCGTTCAACATATAGTGTAGCCTTGCTCCAGGGATGTACTGAGTGCTAAGCCAATGAATGCATAGTAATTCCATCCTTTAATGAGGCAAGTCTAGATAGTGGACAATATGGACCCCAATCCGATTAGTTATATTTGTTAAGAAATTATCATTGAAACTATTAATTATCACCTCAGAGGCTTGTGCAAGTCTACATATAGTGTTGCTTTGTATAGTTTTGACTAACGCTTAGTTTCTGACTCTCTACATATATATAATTTTGATAGTAACACTTGACGTAATTCCCATAGGCTTACATGTTAATTTAGTGTAGCATAAATGTTTTTTTTAATTCTATTTTCGTATGATCCAAGTCAAATTTTGCACATTTGTGAGGAATCATCTTACCTACAATCACATAATTTATGTTTAAATTTCCGTTGCTTATTTATCGAATGGCAACAATTTAGTCAACATATGTACAGTGCCGTGAACTCCTTTAACATGGCGGCCTATGGGATTGTGCATTGTGGAACCATGCGTAAGTTGATAAATGTGAAGTCATTAGTTTAATAGTGGTCGGAGAACACAACTGAAATTATGTGCGCAGAGCGGAGATGATTTCAAATTTGCCTGTCAAATTTGACAAAGATCCATCATAAACTCATTTCATGAAAATTATTTATGCTACACTGAAATAACATGTAAGTCTATGGAAAACAAAGTGAACGTTTGTTATTTACTTTGCTTGGCTTCACGTAGTTTGTCATACAGACCCTGAACATATAAATCCAATACCGCCCTTGCAAGTCTAGAATATGTGGCCGGTCTGAAATGAAGAAAGTTTCAAGGTTCTTTTTGATTATATTAAAAGAGAGTAGAAGTGAGTGTGGGCTTCACCCACAGAACCGAGTTGAGGAATCGGCGGGAGACGGCAACACTTGACCGCAATGTTATCTTGTAGACTAATGCTTAGTCTCTGAACTTATATAATTTTGATAGTAACAAAAAAGTCCATTAAATTGAAAAGGAGCCCTATGGAGACCAGATATTCAGAATTCAGATTCCTGAACCTGGGGAAATCTAGACTTGCTTTATTTAGGGCTTTAGCACTGCAGATAGGGCTTGGCAGTAGGGAAAATAATGTGGTTCAGGGACTGTGAGACAGACTAGGCTGTCTTGTGGTCCAGCTGTTTCGGGATGGATGGTTTATGATGAAGAAAGTGTCACTGCTTTAGTCTGGCGTCACCTGTGTAGTGATGGACCTAGACAGAAGAGCAAGTGGGTTACTTCCGGTGCATGCTGTGTATGTGTTTATGCAGAAAATCGTATATTCCTACATACATACTATCACTCACATCGGAGTCCACAGAAAGCGTGACTCACATTAAAGTGAGTGAGTGAGTTTAGAAATGGGCTTCGCACATTGTACCCATGTGGGGAATCGAACTTCCAGCATTACAACATAGAAAGCGTGCCTCATATTAGAACCCACACGGGTAGAAAGACTCACATCGGAACCTACGTAGAACATATGACTCACACATACCATTATCCACGTGATATCGTACACCGACACTTTAATACAAGGATGTGCACAGAGCATTTTCCAACATTACTGAAGTTTGTTGGATACTGGCGTCCGTTGGTGATTGGCGTCTGGTTGACACTAACGTCGTAGAGACTGGCTTCCTTAGGAGATTCCACTTCGGTGGGAGACTGGCTTCTTCAGACGACTATTGGAGACTGGCCTCTGTTGGAGACTGGCCTCTGTTGGAGACTGGCCTCTGTTGGAGACTGGCCTCTGTTGGAGACTCGACTTCGAGTAGTTTCTGGTATTGATCTATTGGAGACTGGCCTCTGTTGGAGACTGGCCTCTGTTGGAGACTGGCCTCTGTTGGAGACTCGACTTCGAGTAGTTTCTGGTATTGATCTATTGGAGACTGGCCTCTGTTGGAGACTGGCCTCTGTTGGAGACTGGCCTCTGTTGGAGACTGGCCTCTGTTGGAGACTCGACTTCGAGTAGTTTCTGGTATTGATCTATTGGAGACTGGCCTCTGTTGGAGAGTCGACTTCGAGTGGTTACTGGTATTGATCTTTTGGAGACTGGCCTCTGTTGGAGAGTCGACTTCGAGTAGTTTCTGGTATTGATCTATTGGAGACTAGCCTCTGTTGGAGACTCGACTTCGAGTAGTTTCTGGTATTGATCTATTGGAGACCGGCCTCTGTTGGAGAGTCGACTTCGAGTAGTTTCTGGTATTGATCTATTGGAGACTGGCCTCTGTTGGAGAGTCGACTTCGAGTGGTTTCTGGTATTGATCTATTGGAGACTGGCCTCTGTTGGAGAGTCGACTTCGAGTGGTTTCTGGTATTGATCTATTGGAGACTGGCCTCTGTTGGAGACTCGACTTCGACTTCGAGTAGTTTCTGGTATTGATCTATTGGAGACTGGCCTCTGTTGGAGAGTCGACTTCGAGTAGTTTCTGGTATTGATCTATTGGAGACTGGCCTCTGTTGGAGAGTCGACTTCGAGTGGTTTCTGGTATTGATCTATTGGAGACTGGCCTCTGTTGGAGACTCGACTTCGAGTGGTTTCTGGTATTGATCTATTGGAGACTGGCCTCTGTTGGAGAGTCGACTTCGAGCGGTTTCTGGTATTGATCTATTGGAGACTGGCATATGTTGAAGACTTGGCATCTGCTGGATGAAGTATGGGAGGCAAGTAATTTAGCATCCATAGCACGACGCAAGTAGATGCAAGTAAATCTGAACGCGAATCCCTCCAGTATTATATCCACCGTACATCCCATCCACGCTGACTCCATCCCAACAGGGACACAAGAATCTCCGCAATCCGTCCCATCTTACTGTACCATAAATCGGTCACATAAGTTTTTCAAATATGATCTGCTAATTAAGGTTGCCAGCCACTCCGCACCTCGCCGAACGACTGTGCCCCTTTAACGCCATGATCGGGGTCGACGGGTACTCCTCTGACAACAACACCGATATAGGTCACCAAGTACACACTGCGTAGATGAGAAGAAAGCCAACTGTCCGCTACGCTACTTCTGCGACTGTCCAAATATAAATGACTTCTTCAAGGTTACGGAGTTACGGGTGCTTCGGTGAAGCTTTTGTTACGTAAATTGTGTTCAGCGATCGTTTGGACTCGCCAACCTCGAGTCGTGGTAGGCTGCCACTTCTGAAGCGTGCGATCTGTTTACTGATGCCAGCGTGTATGCTTCAACACCGACCTAGACTAACAACTAGTCTCTGAAATGAACATATTTTACTGAAAAAAGTTCATAGTAAAAAAAATAAAATATAATGAAAAGGAGCCCTGAGACTTCTTCATTTTCAGAAGCTGAGGAAATCTGGACTTGCCACATTTTCTAGACTTGCGTTGGCTTTCTTGGATATATTTGCTTCAGGGTCTGTATGACAGACTAACACCGACCGTGATAATGAGTTTGTGAGTTTGTGTTCATGGTATTGGCCGAGAACTTCGAAAAGGATAGTGCTGTTGTGTGTGTATGTGTGCGTAGGTGTATTTACGTGTTTGTGTGTAATCAGGGCAATTGTTTACCTCCTCTGTCTCTCTCTCTCTCTCTCTCTCTCTCTCTCTCTCTCTCTCTCTCTCTCTCTCTCTCTCTCTCTCTCTCTCTCTCTCTCTCTCTCTCTCTCTCTCTCTCTCTCTCTCTCTGGTGTGCATATATATATATGAATCTCCCTGAAGAGTAAAGAACGAAACGTGTTGGAGAAAAAGGCATTCTGTTTTTATTTATCTATGTGATATACCGCCGCTTGTGTCTCTCTCACATTGCACCTATGTTGGGAGTCGAACACTTCCTTCTTCGTGACACGTGTCCATTTATCTATGTGATATATAAATATATATACACACGAAATATACACATGCTGATAAGGCATACTGGTTCCATAATTAATTGATATTGATACAATGTACTGATACTAGGGCCACTGACATAACGTATTGTTTCTATCATCTACTAAAATAACGTATGTTTGTATTGATCTACGGAATAGCGTACTGATTCTACCATCGATCTGCAAGCATAACATACTGGTTCTATCATAAACAAACATTATGTACTGGTTCTATCATCTACTAATATGACGTATGTTTGTATCATCTACGGCATCGCGTACTGATTCTATCAACAATAAAATATCGCACCATCTACAAGCATAACGTACTGCTTCTACCATCTACAAACATTACGTACTAGTTCTACCATCTACACGCATTACGTACTGGTTCTACCATCTACAAACATTACGTATTGGTTCTACCATCAACAAACATTACGTATTGGTTCTACCATCAACAAACATTACGTATTGGTTCTACCATCAACAAACATTGCGTATTGGTTCTACCATCAAAATTCCCCACATGGGCACAATGTGTTAAGCCCATTTCTGGTGTTCCCCGCCGTGATATTGCTGGAATATTGCTAAAAGCGGCGTAAAACTAATCTCAGTCAGTCAGTCAGTCTACCATCAACAAACATTACGTATTGGTTCTACCATCAACAAACATTACGTATTGGTTCTACCATTAACAAGCATTACGTATTGGTTCTACCATCTACAAACATTACGTATTGGTTCTACCATCTACAAACATTACGTATTGGTTCTACCATCAACAAGCATTACGTATTGGTTCTACAATCTACGGGGGCGGGGGCATAGCCCAGCGGTTAAAGAGTTCGGTCGTCACGCCGAAGACCCGGGTTCCATTCCCCTCATGGGTCAAATATGTGAAGCCAAATTTCTGGTGTCCCCGCCGTGATATTGCTGGAATATTCGTTCAATGTTGTTCAACCGATTACCAAATTATGGTGGTGTAATAGCCTATTTGCCAAAGCCTTTCCTCGTCACGAAGAAGGAAGTGTTCGACTCCCAACATAGGTGCAATGTGAGAGAGACACAAGCGGCGTAAAACTATACTCAGACACACATACATACAAAATGTACATACACGTATATAATTCTGTATTTTATAAATCGAAATAAAGTTAGTAAAATGTGTTTTACACCTCACACAAAATTCCAGCCAAATGACGGCGGCGTCAAGGCGAACCAGTGGTTGAAACCAGTAGCACCGTCAACGACGGCCGGGTTTCCATGAGACGTGGGCAGGATTTACACCTACGACATCGTCCTCCAAAGTCGGAGCACTGAGTCCCGTGTGTACTAGAGAAGTAATCCAACCGGGGTGGCTGGGTGCGGGGTTTCTACATCACATCTCGGGTACATTACTTTCACCCCTCAGCGTCTACTAAACAATTCAAAACACCACCTCACCATTTACATATCATTTGATTTACATCGCAAAAGGTCTGTTACCTGTGAGTGAAATCAAGCAAGCGAGGAAATAATCCTGTTTATATAATACATCACAACTTACACCCGGTTCGCTTTTCCGGGTGAGTGAACATTGAATCCATGGCCAGCTTAATTGTCAAGAAAAGACTTGTGCCAGAGACAGACCGCTGCTGGCATAGTGTATCAAAGTCTCATTAGTGAATTAAAGTCTCATATAAGGGTTCAACCATTTGAACATCATTCAATATGTTTAACAACCAAGTATACCCTGGCTTATATCACACTGTCTTATAAAGCAAATGATATATAACATCCATATAGCATTGTAAAAAGTATATAATGAGTTAAGAGTTCTCTTCAAGATAAAGTCAGCTGATAAAACCGTATAGGCTGGGGTCATTTACGGATAAATATGCAAATATAAAGGGTCAGCTAGGATCTGCCAACAGTGTAGATTATCGTCGTCGTCTAGTGGCCATTGAGTCACAATAATATACTGAGGTACGGAAAATAGGTTTCTAAACGGGTGGAGCGGGCTCTTCCATGAGTGTGGGCGACATAATACACCGGAGATATAAACTGCGCAGATACTTGTTGGGTACGTACGGGATATTTGTTCCCGTATCGGTGTGCGTTGACCTCTTGGGCGAGGGATCATTAATGTAATTCAGAACAGGTCGATTTAGCCGAAATATTTATGCAACTTATTTTGGTAGTTTTTTGGCTCTGTGGTTATCTGAGTGCAGTTCGTAATCTGCTTACGAAACATTGTTACAAACAACAAACAAACAAACAGACCTTTTAAACAAAGGCGACGACTCACAGGCTGGAGTAATTCCCCTTGATATAGGGTAATTCTGTTTGAAAGTGAGTAGAATGGTTTTGTGTGTGTCTCTGTGTATGTGTGTTTTGTGCAATTTCATTCTATGAACGTGCTTCAATCTCATCAGTTGAAGCACATTGAGCAACGGGATTTGAACCCGGCAATTGCCAGCACGTTTCATTGCATATATCGCCTTTTATTGATAAACGGGATTTGAACCCGGCAATTGCCAGCACGTTTCATTGCACATATCGCCTTTTCTTGATACTCGAGAATGTGTTATTTGATAACCCATTGTTTCTAATGTCATTAAAATATTATCAAAACACATCAAAAATACGCGAAAAAGACCACCAATTACGTTACTTCTCAGACTGGGGCGACTGTAACAGCATCATGACGTCAAGTATTGTATCACGACATCATGGCATTCCAGAGTGACCGTCTCACGTCGGCAAAGAGTGCTACAGAAAAGAGCTGATATCACTGCAATGTCCAATGCCCCCAGGCCACACGTGTTTTAAAATTTGATATCATTGAATATCTGATGAGGTGAAGTTACGGAGTCACGATAAATCAGAAATTTGAGACGTGCGATGTCTCTGGTAACGTTACGTCACACGCACGGAACAGCGTCTGTGACCCTTGTTATGCGATCAGACGCCTAGTCTATTCAGAGCGAACACGTGTATCGAGTAGCGACTGGCTCCGTCTCCTGCAGTCGTATCCTGGAGCTACCATGACACTGCAGCATTCCAGTTCCAAAAGAAAATGTTTACGTCATGATAATGTCCGGGGAAAAATATACCCTCGTAAGTAAGATAGATGAGGTGAGGTGAAAGTGGGTTTAACGTCGTGCTTGAGAATAGTTCGCTCATATGACGACGTGCATGCGTGTGTATGTGTATGTGCGGCTGCTTGTACTAGCCAAGACTGAAGCTGGTTTTATAGTGCTAGCTCACTGAGATACCATGCCGCAGTGAAGCATCAATACCCCACTCAGACACATTATACTGACTCCGAGGCGACCAGTCCTTGTTGTACCCATTAATGCCGAGCGCCAGGCAGGGACCAACAAGTACCTTATTTTAACGTCTTTTGGTATGACGCGGTCGGGGATCGAACCCGCGACCTTCCGCTCTCCGGGCGGACGCTCTAACCACTACACCACGGAGGCGGTCAAGATAGATGAACCATATATTAGAGACTGTATGAGAACGTGAATGCTTTGAAAACAGTCGCCGAAGTCAGTGTTCTGACACTGGCCCGCGCCTAGGAAAAATCAAGTCGGGCCAGTAAATCTCCACAGTCACTTGCCCGTCTGGCTAGTGAATTTTCATGGGGTCATTTAGTAAATATATCACTCTCTCCGACTTTTTAAGTTATAATACATTAGTCTTTTAAATCATGCAAGATTATGGCCTGAAAATGTTCATCATATTAGCAGCTTAATGCTGAATCCCGTGTCTACATTCAAATGTCTGACTATTAATGTCGGTGAATTATTCTGTGGGCTAGTAACTTTCAGGCATAGCTATCCCGACTGGCTTACAAAGTTTGGAAACTATTTCGCACACTGCCTCCGAAAAAACTGTAACTGTGAGGACCAAACCATAGCAATGTTAACCACATCATAAACGTGGCCATCGAATTCACTCAGTGATATGCATTGTCACTGAAAAATAGATTCGAATTTTAGACATATTCCTTGTGTAGTATGAGGTGTATTTCATCCAAAAAGATGTGGAATAAGACTTTGTATTAAGCAGGATGTATAATCACTGAGAGAATCAGATATTATACATAATCCGTGGTTTTACATATTCACTCTAGCATATATACATCATTTTCAACAACCACCAAATATTTACATTGGTGTATAATTTCCTTCGTCGTTTATTGTTCTACTTTTTTGTTATTCCAAATCAGTTACAGTGAGTACCCGGAGATTTGTCAAGTCATCCGCTTTGTTGAAGTTGATATAAGGACAAGGGCATGCGCAGTGCAGCCAGGTCACAGTCTTCTTGAGATAACATTTATTGCTGACGTCATGAAGATGTTGATAAACCATCGACCGGTGTTGTCCTCAAGACTAGTGAATGCATGATTTATTTTATTGAAACGCCCGTCCCGCCCATGATTACAGACTGAGGGGGGCAATCAGTAACTGTGAACTTTGTCAGGTGACAAACCTAGTATTTTATAAGAGTACACAGGCCCTAAATATTTTGCATATATGTCGCCATGTTCGAGGGTATACCCTGAAACCAGAGAAACACATGGTGCGTGGTACAGCGGTAGATGGAGGTGAGGTGAGGTGAAATTGGGTTTAACGTCGTGCTTGAGAATATTTCGCTCATATGACGACGTGCATGCGTGTGTATGTGTATGTGCGGCTGCTTGTACTAGCCAAGACTGAAGCTGGTTTTATAGTGCTAGCCCACTGAGATACCATGCCGCAGTGAAGCATCAATACCCCACTCAGACACTTTATACTGACTCCGAGCCGACCAGTCCTTGTACCCATTAATGCCGAGCGCCAGGTAGGGCCCAGCAAGTACCATATTTTAACGTCTTTTGGTATGACGCGGTCGGGGATCGAACCCGCGACCTTCCGCTCTCCGGGCGGACTCTCTAACCACTCCACCACGGAGGCGGCCAGCGGTAGATGGAAGGTGGTTTGGGCATAAAGTATGTTTTGACTTGTATGAAACAACGTCATAATTCCCTAGAGTAGGTATCGGTTATATTTGTAAGATAAAAAAGCATTTCTTCTCCAACAATCTTTCTTTAGTAACAATCAATGCATATTAACTAAAGTCACTTGAGGAATTAGATGTTTCATTACTTCGTTTGAGTAAATTGAGTAACACAAAACGTGTAACACAAAACGTGTAACACAAAACGTGTAATGTTGTTTTTGTCAAAGACAGTCGACTATGGATATAACGAAACACTGTCTATTGGGAAGTTCGAATCTCCAGGAAGTGATCATCAGCTAACTGTTGCTATGAATAGGAAACTTCGGATCAAGTTGTATCTTGGAGCTCGACACATCCAAAGTAAAAGTTGTCTCACAGTCCCTGAAACACATTATTTTCCCTACTGACCTCCTTGCAAGGCTAAAGACCTATTTTAAGCAAGTCTAGATTTTCTTAGGTCCCGAATCTCCCATATGACTGGGGCTTCTTTTCAAATTCTTACTATCATTTATATATTCAGGGACTAAGCGTTAGTCTAGACAAAAAGGAATAATGCAGATAGTGAACATTTCAATGTTTATATTGGCATTGGATTCAAACTCAGGAAAAAATAGTCAAAGCTTACATCGTTCAGTCATTACGCTAGATACTGAGTTCTACTCACATATGACAACATCATTTGCGCCCTAGACTAAGGCTTAGTCTCTGAATATATATAATTTTGATAGTAACAAACAAGCCCATTTATATTGAAAAGGAGCCCTAGGGAGACCAGAAATTGAATCTGAGGAAATCTAGACTAGCTTTATTTAGGGCTTTAGCACTGCAGAGGGGGCTTGGCAGTAGGGAAATTAATATGGTTCAGGGACTGTGGGGCAGACTATTTGCGCCCCTGTTGGAAGGATAAATGTCTAATTATTTGCTGGACACGAGACGCCACTAGCGGGTCAAGCGACTTTGTGACATTGCATCACTCAGGCGTGTGATATGGCTCATTAGATCAATCACTGAATTGTCTGGTCCAGATACGATCATTTACGGGCCGCAGCGACACAGCTGGAAGACTGCCCAGTGAGGCGCTGAATAAAACATTTAAAAAACACCCCACACCATTCGCACTGATTCAGCGTCTTACTTTTCACGATCGTGTCATGGTGGTGCCAGAATACTTCTACAACAGCAGAATATTTGGGACTTTTGTTCCTATTGAAACATCCTCACGGGATGATACACCGCTAAATACATGTTTTAGTTTGATTTATTTGAAAATGTAATTTGATTCGCAGTTCTTCCCAGAGCGGCATGACATGTGCGTACGAAATAAAATGAAATTGTCCACTTATTTGCAAGTCAGAAGATCTTTACTCTTAAAAATTGCAAAAAATGCCAATTTCCTGCATTCCCACATTCTTGTTAAAGCTGGCCTCTTCGCAGTCAGCAATATCGTGTCACTTTAAAGTGAGATTGGATAACATTGTAAAGCACTACAGCCCGCGTTCATCAAACACAGTGACTAAGCCCTTCAAATCTGCTACTCTCATAAATCAACGCCAGTCTAAGGTGCGGGGGAGCCGCATTTAGTTTTCAGTTGACCCCTGTAGCGCAGTGACCTCTCGTGATCTCGCGTAACCTCGGGATTACACCGCGACAAAGACGGTCATAATTGAGTCAGTCGTGCTGGTGGTGTTCCGTCCTTAATAACACCGCGACGGTGCAGGCGAAGACGCACTGCTTCAAACCATGTCACGGCTGACCGACTTAAGGAAGCAAACAACAGTTACATAATACTGCACGTCTTCCCCTGACCGAGTTTTTTATGTGAATACTGGATGTTTTATGTACTTGTTTTGTGCGGAAGGCGACAGAGCTCGACGATTTTCAGTGTCACTCATTCTCTGCATAATTCCTTAAATTTTTGTGGTTGTAATCTATTATAATATCATCGTTTCACCGATTTAAATGGTTTTTAAAAGACACCTTGAGGGTATATCCTCACCTGCACGTACTCAGTGCAAATTCATTTATTTATTTCATGTTATTTGAATTTTTCATCTTACTTCCACACAAGCCGTGACGTAAGAGATTTTATCAACCACGTGCTCGTTTTACCTCGCTTTCAGCAATATTCAACCGACATTAACAACATTATACCAATAACGACTAACAGAGTCGGGCCCCGGTTTACGAACCAACGCCATTATGTATTGGCTACCCAAATATGTAGATTGATGTTCATGATGTCAATCACTGTATTGTCAGGTCCAGATTCGATTATTATCAGATCGTTGTCATAGAGCTGGAATGTTGCTGAGTTTAGCGTTTGGCGAAAAACACACAAATGTATTCCCACCTACCCTGACCAACCGAGCCAGAAATGTTTTCTCTTTTTAAAGATTGTTACAAGAATTGACAACACGGTTTTGACGGAATCGTACGTGTTATGCAATCAATTGTCCAATTTACGTACGCATCATTACATAGTACATACATGTTGTACGCATAACGGACACATCTTGTTTGTCATATATATACCACAGCTTAAAAAGAACTATACTCTCTCCAAAAAGAAATGCATAGGTGTATTTTTACGATTTTTATCTGCTAACGATATTCTTTCATTTAGGTATAAAATGCCTATCTCCGTCTAAAAGTAAAACGGCCTTATATAGGCAATGTCGATGCTCACGAGTCCTCGGATTCCATTTTCATGCAAGTTGACACTTTCGAACGTAAACGTGCATTTAAGTTTCCGAAGATGCGTTTTCGCGCTGTGAATTCATTCCATGTACACAAATCAGCTTTATAATGGTATAATTATAACAATCACTAATTTTGGAAATGTTTGTAATTTCATATATCAATATCACATATGCGTTTCTTTTTGGGGAGAGTATATAGCTTGTGAGCATTGTACACGTGCACCAGAGCCTGTGAGCACTTTATACCTCAGCTTGCAATCATTATATATACCACAGCATGTAAACAGTAGATGTACCGTTAGGAATATCCCAACATATCTGCTTTTTGTATAATGGATCATTGATCATAAATTTAATTGTAGATTATGTCCTAATTTGAAAGGTAAGAAATTGCTGAACATGCAGTCAATGGAATTTAATCTGATTAAATCACAAAATCTTTCCAGGTATGTGTCAGTTGTGTATAACCTCAAGTGAGATTACTCATAAATGATGCTACATTGGAACATTGTTCTTAAATGTACCGGTCTCCTACAATACCCTTTAATCTGTCTGTGTGGGCCTCTTGCAGCAGTCTGATGGTTAATCTGTGATAGTTTGCTCTCACCCCAACAACGCACGAAAGGACCTCCCACGCCGTATCATATCCACATAAGGATGCTTAATCTATGTGAAAACCGTTGAGAAAGTAGGAGACCCCCCAACCAATTGAACATTCCGTCACCTCCCTTGGCGCGTCGTCTCAACCACCCGTGGTGTTTATAATTGTATGTATGCTCATTCGATCTGGTATTTTAGACACTAGATGTTCTCGGGCTCGCACCTATTATAAGGTACATTGTCAAAGACTCCCAAGAGAACAATTTAGACCCTTAATAAGTGAAATCAGACTCGGAGTAAACAGGTTGATGTTATTTCATTTTTGTTTAAAAATATGGTATGTCACAGGTTTTTGTGTTTTGCTAGCAGAAGCTGCAACAATGACTCTACTTAAGCGATTCAGACATGGGTTATAAAGAGTGGGTTATAAAGAGTTCTGTTATAGGTCCCTATCTCAACAGAAGTTACGGTAAAGGCGCCATGTAAGCAATTTAGACATCCGGGTACATGTAGGTGCATTGAATCGCCTTATTTCTTTTAACATAACTTGCAATATAGACGCCACTAAAGTAATTCTGACAAGGGGGCACACAGGGTTGTGTTCTATGCTTTCTTGTATTTCGTTAATGTGCAAGTAATAATATAGTCGCCAAATCCTCCCGCTGAATTGAGAAGTAAAGATACGGGGTTACACAGTATCACTTCCTTTGAATTCTTTATGTTCCATTTAAACGGTAACACCATAGAGAGGAGGAAGCCAATTTAGACATGGCGGGGAACAGGGTGACGCTCTATCTGCTATTACTTTCATGTTAAGTTCTGAAACTTATCATGTGGACACCGTTCTATTGTTCGTTTGACTTTAAGTGGTTAGGACGTATTGTCACGGTATAAACATCAGCATCGCGTGTCTCGGGTGTGTGTCTGACACGACAGGCTGCAGACGCGGCAATTATGTATCAGTTTCTTGATATGTGAGTACTTTATCACGGAGACCTTCGTGAAATGTTTCACCCAGATTTACGCCAGGTCCTCATGAAGGCTGTTTATCTTGAATAAATAGGAGAAACTTTATTTTATGTTTTATGGTACGTAAAGAAGGTACTCAACACACAGATTG
This sequence comes from Haliotis rubra, assembly GCF_003918875.1. Taxonomy (NCBI): domain Eukaryota; kingdom Metazoa; phylum Mollusca; class Gastropoda; order Lepetellida; family Haliotidae; genus Haliotis; species Haliotis rubra. The sequence goes on along the minus strand of NW_025767445.1, from coordinate 130,324 downwards.
GTTGTAGTTTATTACATAGACTTACGGGTGGTATATGATATAGACTTACGAGTACTTGATGATATAGACTTACGGGTAGTTGATGATATAGACTTACGGGTAGTTGATGATATAGACTTACGAGTAGTTGATGATATAAACTTACTGATACGTTATGACAGACTTACTCATACTTTGTCATCTAACAAAATCTATGGTCAACTGACGTTCAACAATTAATCCTTGTCTCATGCAGATGTCCCTGTTATGTGTATATTCATTATATACCCTCTTATCTTGCATTAATCTGTTACTTAATACATGTGAAACAAATCGAGTTTTGGAGAAAGTAGAACCGGCAGGGGATCAATACGGAATCTGGGGTGCAATACGGAATTTGACCACCGCGTCCGTATTGTACCCCTGTATTACTATCCTAAGTTTACATGGGTATATAATAAATAGCACGTTTATTGATCTCGTTGAAAATATAACATAACAATAGCTGTGGCACCTTTAAGAATACCCCCTGCATTTTTAATAGCATATGTCTTACACGTTATTGAATGTGAACAACTCTATCTATCTCGGTCTATGCGTACCTGTGTATATGTACCTGCGTTATGCACATTCAGTAGTAGGCTAATGCTTAGTCTCTGAATATTAAAATTGAAAAGGAGCCCCAGGGAGACCGGAAACATGAGGAAATCTAGACTAGCTTTATTTAGACTTTAGAACTGCAGAGAGAGCTTGGCAGTGGGGAAAATAATGTGGTTCAGGGACTGTGAGACAGACTAATTCAGTATATGTACAGTATATACACTTCCTATACTTCCATTGTGCTTAGTGTATATGCTGTTATGGAACAACTAAAGGCTTTATGAGCGTGTACATGCACAGGTTGAATTCATCTCAGCTGAGCGCATGTTCAGTGCTATATTGCATATGGAGAAATGTGGTTTAGAACATTACGGATGGGGCCGGCTCCACTGGCTGTCCACTTCATATCTTACCGTTGTTCCCACTGGGGTTCCTGGTCAGAACAGGTCCCCAGCAGTCTATGCTGTTCGTAAGAGACAATGGGTTGTCAAAGATCTTAGTCTGAAGGCGAATCGTTATCATATCGCCGACTGCATTGCCTGGTCCAGATTCAAAGATATACCAGCAGCTGAGATATTACACGCACACGTCATCCAGCACGCACTCGTTATAGAGCACACACACGTCATGTAGCACGCACACGTCATATACCATGAACACGCCGTCATACAGAACGCACACGTCATACAGCAGGCACACGTCATGTAGTACGCACACGTCATATACCATGAACACGCTGTCATACAGAACGCACACGTCATATAGCACGCACACCTTATAGAGCACACACATGTTATAGAGCACGCACACGTCATATACCATGAACATGCCGTCATACAGAACGCACACGTCATAAAGCGCGCACACCTTATAGAGCACGCACACGTCATGTAGCGCGCACACGTCATATGCCATGAACACGCCGTCATACAGAACGCACACGTCATATAGCACGCACACCTTATAGAGCACGCACACGTCATGTAGCACGCACAGCTTATAGAGCACGCACACGTCATATAGCACGCACACCTTATAGAACACGCACACGTCATATACCATGAACACGCCGTCATGCAGAACGCACACGTTACATAGCACGCACACCTTATAGAGCACACACACGTTATAGAGCACGCACACGTCATTTACCATGAACATGCCGTCATACAGAACGCACACGTCACATAGCACGTACACCATATAGAGCACACACACGTCATAGAGCACGCACACGTCATTTACCATGAACATGCCGTCATACAGAACGCACTCGTCATATAGCACGTACACCTTATAGAGCACGCACACGTCATATACCATGAATACGCTGTCAAACAGAACACACGCGTCATGTAGCACGCACACCTTATAGAGCACACACACTTTATGTAGCACGCACACGTCATGTAGCACGCACACGTCATGTAGCACGCACACGTCATATACCATGGCCACACCATCATATAGAGCACCCACACGTCATGTAGCACGCACACGTCATGTAGCACGCACACGTCATATACCATGGCCACACCATCATATAGAGCACCCACACGTCATGTAGCACGCACACGTCATATACCATGGCCACACCATCATATAGAGCACCCACACGTCATATACCATGGCCACACCATCATATAGAGCACCCACACGTCATGTAGCACGCACACATCATGTACCACGGACACACCGTCATATAGAGCACCCACACGTCATGTAGCACGCACACGTCATATACCATGGCCACACCATCATATAGAGCACCCACACGTCATGTAGGACGCACACGTCATATACCATGGCCACACCATCATATAGAGCACCCACACGTCATGTAACACGCACACATCATGTACCACGGACACACCGTCATATAGAGCACCCACACGCCACGTAGCACGCACACGTCATAGAGCACGCACACATCATATACCATGCACACGCCGACATACAGAACGCTCACGTCATATTGCACGCAGATGTCATTTAGCACGCACATGTTTTATAGCATGCACACACCATCATAATAGCACTTGTGTCATCACCACACCAGATCTGACACTTTCACCAATGAAGGAAGCATTTTCTATTCTTCATTAACAGGAGTGTAGGCCATCGGCCATTGTACATACCAAAACACCGTGTTACAGTACAAATTAGTAATTTTAACATCTTAATACATTGCATGATAAATAAAGCTAACAAAGTTATTGATAAGTTTACAATCTGATGATGAGATGAGGAGTCTGAATTTAGTTTCACTTGGATTAGTACATTAGGTTTTAGGTAAAGTAAGCATTTAAGACTTACATCACTGGTGACTGTCTCCCAACATGGAACAGACAGGCAGTGGAATTCCAACAAGGTCTTGTCTCACTAGTACAGATATGCTCGATGACGTAAACACGCTATTCGACAAGAAAATGCAAATATTATATCCTGTATATATTTCGGTGTCCAGCTGGTTATTCGTCAACCCTCACACCTACGGGGAAATTATTTCGAAATGACACGAACGTGACAGAAAAGCATATGTACACCCACACACTGATTCACAGGCATCTGAAATGCCCATATACATTCATTTCCATTTTTGCACCATCCAATATGGAGGTGTGATAGAATCGTGGGACACCGACCTGCTCCCGGTCTGACACGTTCTGTGATATATGTCATAGTGTGCACCGTGCCTGGAGATGTATGAGTGGGTCGTCACGTGATCCGATAACTTCCCAGTTAAACTGCATCTGTTCTTGAAGCGGACGTGACTTTGCAGTAAGTGGCAGGATGTCTGCCACAGATTCAAAGACAACTGCATGTGTTCTGTAGGTGGAATTCCCTGAGAGCGACGCGACGTCAAGTATAATACATAATCTCAAAGATGGTTTCCTATGATTTGTTTGAACAATGGTGTGAGCTGAGGATTGCCTACATTGACTGTAGTCTGTTGACGTCATCACCTTCTGACCGGGAAGTATCCACGCTATCGTTACCATTCTACCCCAGAATGGTCATTCAGTGCCTGCACATGATACCTTTCAATCTCAATATGATCATTCAGTGCCTCCACATGATACCTTTTAATCTCAATATGATCATTCAGTGCCTGCACATGTTACCTTTCAATCTCAATATGATCATTCAGTGCCTGCACATGATACCTTTCAACCTCAATATGATCATTCAGTGCCTGCACATGATACCTTTCAACCTCAATATGATCATTCAGTGCCTGCACATGATACCTTTCAATCTCAATTTGATCATTCAGTGCCTGCACATGTAACCTTTCAACCTCAATATGATCATTCAGTGCCTGCACATGATACCTTTCAACCTCAATATGATCATTCAGTGCCTGCACATGATACCTTTCAATCTCAATATGATCATTCAGTGCCTGCACATGATACCTTTCAACCTCAATATGATCATTCAGTGCTTGCACATGATACCTTTCAACCTCAATATGATCATTCAGTGCCTGCACATGATACCTTTCAATCTCAATATGATCATTCAGTGCCTGCACATGATACCTTTCAATCTCAATATGATCAATGAGTGCCTGCACATGATACCTTTCAATCTCAATATGGTCATTCAGTGCCTGCACATGATACCTTTCAACCTCAATATGGTCATTCAGTGCCTGCACATGATACCTTTCAAGCTGAAAATGGTCATTCAGTGCCTGCACATGTTACCTTTCAAACTCAATATGATCATTCAGTGCCTGCACATGATACCTTTCAACCTCAATATGGTCGTTCAGTGCCTGCACATGTTACCTTTCAATCTCAATGTGGTCATTCAGTGCCTGCACATGTTACCTTTCAATCTCAATATGTTCATTCAGTGCCTGCACATGATACCTTTCAACCTCAATATGATCATTCAGTGCCTGCACACGATACCTTTCAATCTCAATATGATCATTCAGTGCCTGCACATGACACCTTTCAATCTCAATATGATCATTCAGTGCCTGCACATGATACCTTTCAATCTCAATATGATCATTCAGTGCCTGCACATGATACCTTTCAATCTCAATATGATCATTCAGTGCCTGCACATGATACCTTTCAATCTCAATATGATCATTCAGTGCCTGCACATGATACCTTTCAACCTCAATATGATCATTCAGTGCCTGCACATGATACCTTTCAATCTCAATATGATCATTCAGTGCCTGCACATGATACCTTTCAATCTCAATATGATCATTCAGTGCCTGCACATGATACCTTTCAATCTCAATATGATCATTCAGTGCCTGCACATGATACCTTTCAACCTCAATATGATCATTCAGTGCCTGCACATGATACCTTTCAACCTCAATGTAATCATTCAGTGCCTGCACATGATACCTTTCAATTTCAATATGATCATTCAGTGCCTCCACTTGTTACCTTTCAACCTCAATATGGTCGTTCAGTGCCTGCACCTGTTACCTTTCAATCTCAATATGGTCGTTCAGTGCCTGCACATGTTACCTTTCAATCTCAATATGATCATTCAGTGCCTGCACATGATACCTTTCAACCTCAATATGATCATTCAGTGCCTGCACATGATACCTTTCAACCTCAATGTAATCATTCAGTGCCTGCACATGATACCTTTCAATTTCAATATGATCATTCAGTGCCTCCACTTGTTACCTTTCAACCTCAATATGGTCGTTCAGTGCCTGCACCTGTTACCTTTCAATCTCAATATGGTCGTTCAGTGCCTGCACATGTTACCTTTCAATCTCAATATGATCATTCAGTGCCTGCACACGATACCTTTCAATCTCAATATGATCATTCAGTGCCTGCACATGACACCTTTCAATCTCAATATGATCATTCAGTGCCTGCACATGATACCTTTCAATCTCAATATGATCATTCAGTGCCTGCACATGATACCTTTCAATCTCAATGTGATCATTCAGTGCCTGCACATGATACCTTTCAATCTCAATATGATCATTCAGTGCCTGCACATGATACCTTCAATAATCTTCAATATGATCATTCAGTGCCTGCACATGATACCTTTCAACCTCAATATGATCATTCAGTGCCTGCACATGATACCTTTCAACCTCAATGTAATCATTCAGTGCCTGCACATGATACCTTTCAATTTCAATATGATCATTCAGTGCCTCCACTTGTTACCTTTCAACCTCAATATGGTCGTTCAGTGCCTGCACCTGTTACCTTTCAATCTCAATATGGTCGTTCAGTGCCTGCACATGTTACCTTTCAATCTCAATATGATCATTCAGTGCCTGCACATGTTACCTTTCAACCTCAATATGGTCATTCAGTGCCTGCACATGTTACCTTTCAAGCTGAAAATGGTCATTCAGTGCCTGCACATGTTACCTTTCAATATATGATCATTCAGTGCCTGCACATGATACCTTTCAACCTCAATATGGTCGTTCAGTGCCTGCACATGTTACCTTTCAATCTCAATGTGGTCATTCAGTGCCAGCACATGTTACCTTTCAACCTGAATATGATCATTCAGTGCCTGAACATGTGACCTTCAACCTCAATATGGTCATTCAGTGCCTGAACATGATACTTTTCAACTTGGATATGTCAATGTAACCCTGCATGTTTCCTTTCAACCTCAAAATGGGCATTGTGTTCCACCTGACCATTCAACGCCTGTAAAGGTTACCATGAAGTCTCAATATGCTGCCTTTCAAATATGTCCAATATGTCCATTCAATCCCTATGTTCAATCTCAATATGTCCATTCAACCCCTATGTTCAACCTCAATATGACCATGCAACTCCAATGGTAGAATTCAACCTCAGTATAATCATTCAACCCCAACGTTACCATTCAACCTCAGCATGACCTTTGAATCCATAAGTTCAACCTCAGTATGCTCCATTTGGGCCATAAAACTGGGGTGTTGGGGGGAGGTGGGGGTGTTGCACTTAACACAACTATAGTACCAGGACGATACTGTCACCCTGCGGTGTCCTGTGAGTACAGCGGTCACCGTGCCCGACTCGGCACTGCTCACCCCCAGCAGCACAACATCCAGTGAAATACACTGCATTGCACCTAGATCTTTCTGTCACTTTTCTTTAACTGTACTGTAAGTGACATGACAGGCGACATCAACGGGACAGCCTGCCTCCTGAACTTGACACTGACTCCTTCACACCGCTGAAGGATGTAGACCGCCTCCGTGGTGTAGTTGTTGGAGCGTCTGCCCGGAGAGCGGAAGGTCGCGGGTTCGATCCCCGACCGCGTCATACCAAAAGACGTTAAAATATGGTATTTGTTGGTCCCTGCCTGGCGCTCGGCATTAATGGGTACAACAAGGACTGGTCGCCTCGGAGTCAGTATAATGTGTCTGAGTGGGGTATTCATGCTTCACTGCGGCATGTATCTCAGTGGGCTAGCACTATAAAACCAGCTTCAGTCTGGGCTAGTACAAGCAGCCGCACATACACATACACACGCATGCACGTCGTCATATGAGCGAAATATTCTCAAGCACGACGTTAAACCCAATTTCACCTCACCTCACCTGTAGGATGTATGCTCGGAGAAGTGAATTAATGTTAGACCTATCTTGGTGGTGTTATGCACTGCTGCTGATCCAAAACTGTCAACTTGAAATTTCCCAATTTACCTATCGTCCTTCAAGAACGTAGACTGTCAAGACGTCTACTGCTTGTTGTTATGTACTCAATTCGTTCATTATCCTACAGCAATAACTAGAAACTAAAATCTTCTAAAGTTATTTTTGCGTATCCACTACTGCATATTTCAACTAGGTATACAGCCCAGGGCCCCCTTCACAAAACACTAAGGTGATCGTAAGTCACTAAGGTAACCTTAGTGCAATGTTAAAGAATGGGAGTTAAGGTTAACCTTAGTAAAGGTTGCTTCGTGAAAGGAGCCCCAGAGAAGCATCAGTATCGACAATGCAAGGAAAACTTGGACAGGATCGACACGGGAAGGTCACCTCAAAGTTGACATACGGAGGTGGCGTCGGATGTGCTCTACGGGGAGGTCCTTGGAGAAACGGAGTTGACCTTTGACGCAGCACATCGGGATCTTTTCGGTCTCAGGACATGTGCAAAATGTTGTGTTACGTGTTGCAGTGTTGCAGTGTTGCAGTGTTGCAGCAGTGTATGTTACAGTGTTATCTGTAAAACAAATAAATAATTATGCAATCTGCAATTCATAGACGAAATAGAAAGGGAAGCAAAGCACTTAGCTAATTACAAATAGTAGATATAAATATCCTGATGAAGAACTAATAAAACTTGTCATACAATGTAGCCACAATTGTGGACTAACGCTAATTTTGATAGCAACAAGTACACCCATTTAGATTGAACATGAGCCCCAGTGAGCTGGGAGATTCAGGCAAAATCTAAACCTGCTTCATTTAGGGCTTTAGCATTGCAGGAGGGCAGAGTCTGTGGGGAAAATACTGTGGTTCAGGGACCACAACCGTCCAGAGCTAAACCGGTTGACAATGTGTTTGATATACTGACCTACCCCGCTTACATAATGTATTAAAGTTGTTTTTGTTGGAAAGCCTTGTTGGTGGTTATTATTACATAAAGTGTCTCATTCCTTCTGTACCCATGTACCAACGTGGCACCAATGTGATAACCGACGACGACATCCAGAATGGTAGAAGGAATCACTCCCACGACTCTGTCCTCTAGTAACTCAGGTCATTTGCCTACGTAAGTGACAGCAATCAAAACAAATCCACGTTAAATTTGGCTATGTGCTTACACGTATACTCTCGTCCATTTTGGGAAGGGGAACGGATGTTATTATTAATATCGAAGATGCCTTCAGCTGCAGTTCCTAGAAGAACCTGATAAACGTTCATTAAGTACCTCCCACTCGCCCATACATTCAGGCAGGGCATATCATGGAGGCTCCCAGCATGCACTGCAACACTGGGCCTCACAGCACATCTGTTGAACATCACGTGATAAAATATGCCGTGATTTATATACAGATGACGTAGAGACAGAAGAGGTTATTTTTCAACCAGCTCCGCTGATGAAGAAGGGCGGCACCTGTTGGTCTGCACTGACTGAACTCTGTCGTACTCTCGTGAGATCACACGAGCATAGCAATTAACGATATCGTATATCAAGCAGTTGTTACACTCCATGGCCGCTGTTCGCTGAAGCATGGTCTTCTCCTGACAACAGATACTGAGACAGTAGGGGAATTGCGTCTTGGAAATTCGTCTCATATTAATGCGTGGTTAAAGTATTTGTTTCACAGATTCCAAGTGTAAAGTGTGTGAGTGATCGAGTTAATATTTACCATCACATCGGCAATGTTTCAGCCATATCGTGACTCCAAGTATAAAGACGTATGCAAGCATGTACTTTGCACATGTCACTTTCACTTTGAAATCAAATCTTTTAAGCACCAACAAGGTTATGCCCGTTTTGTGAAGTACAGGAATGCGAGCAAACGTGGACGAGAAACGAGAATAGACTGAAACATTGATTGGTTGTTGTTTAATGTCGCACTCAGCAGTATTCCAGCTATATGGCGGTGGTCTATATATATTCGAGTCCGGATCAAACAATCCTGTGATCAACAGCATGTGCATCGATCTACGCAATTGGTATACGATGGCATGTGTTAGCCAAGTCAGCGACCCTGACCACCCGATGCTGTTAGTCGCCCCTTACGACAAGCATGGGTTACTGAAGACCAGTTCCTGCCCTGATCTTCACGGATCAAGTGAAACAAATTATAATCCGCCATATTAGAAAGATGCATTTGAAAAAGTCGAAAAGGAATTCTGACGCCAATGTCCCTCGTTTTGATCGGATTACTCGTCTCAGTAAAATAACGAATGGCGGACTATAGGGATGTGAGAATACTGTACCTCACAGCGTGAGGCCGCACGTCAATTCAGTGTCCACAGGAACACCATGGTACGGAGGGCGACATCACCAACAACTACACCACGTCATGGACCACCCCTGTAGCAGCTACCGACCCATGACAACCCCTCATCGTGACATTTGGATTCGATGCATTCATCGTCCGCCCAGTCTCGTGATTAATGCGGATATGCTGTTCCTTGATTGGAGTTTCGTCCATAACAAGTAAATATACCTCTAAATGCAACCCCTGTCTGTAATCCGTCGAACCATTTGTTGTGAAATGGAACGATGTTTACGACTTCTTGAACATCCTGCTGCAACGTTGCAAGAACTCCGGCCTCTCCTTCCCCGGATGTGTCATCCTCCAGGTATGTTGTCAACCCATATCGGGGTCCCACTGACCGTGTGAACCAACCTCAGCACCCCCTCGTGTCAACCCACATCAGGACACAACTGACCGTGTGAACCAACCTCAGCACCCCCTCGTGTCAACCCACATCAGGACACAACTGACAGTGTGAACCAACCTCAGCACCCCCTCGTGTCAACCCACATCAGGACACAACTGACAGTGTGAACCAACCTCAGCACCCCCTCGTGTCAACCCACATCAGGACACAACTGACAGTGTGAACCAACCTCAGCACCCCCTCGTGTCAACCCACATCAGGACACAACTGACCGTGTGAACCAACCTCGAGCTCAGCTCCCAACCTCGTGTCATCCCACCAAATCACCATGGTTTTCTATGGGTTACCAAGATTTAAACCCATGTATTGATATCACCCTGAGTATCTTCGATGACCTTAACTCGCACGCACCATTGCAATTCACATATCGTACCCAATTTGGGAATCGAACTGGATCTTCCACATGACGCGATACGTCTGCATGACCAGGCCGCCACCTGAACTAACCAGTAAGACTAGGTTAGGACTGTGTGGAGAAAAAGCATAGTCTAAAGCATGAAACTATTTGTTTTAGTGAGTGTTTAGTTTCATTTAGATTTACACTGCTTTAAGCAACATCCTAGCAATAGCACGGCGGGGGACACCAGAAATGGGCTTCACTAATTGTACCCATGTGGGGAATCGAACCCGGGTCTTCAGCGTGACGGGCGAACGCCTTAACCCCTAGGCTATTCCGCCGCCACCTATTTGTTTTAACAATCAGACAGACGCTCAGTAAATGCAAAAGGATGTTTTCTGAAAGGATACAAATGTATGTGTACACTTATTTTCACTTCCAGGTCAGATAGGCAACCGTTTCGAGACGCGAACAGCCGCTGTTGGACAATGTCCGAGGACAAGAAAATGTACATAATGTGTTCAAGGTTCTACTTGGTTAGAGATAGGGTCCGAACTACCCATGCTGGTGCGACGTAATGAATCTTGTAATGGCGATCAGAGACCGGTGTAATGCACGCCGTCAGCGTGAGACGTTACCTTCATCGTCAGTCACTGGGTGGTCTGGTATATTTCTGAGTTTGGCATTGATTCATTGAAAAGCAAAACAAGACGAACAAAAAACTCGTACATGTTACTCGTTAATCCGGATATGATTTCCTAGGAAACAGTTAAATAGGTGTCATTGTATTGTCATTACGAACCAACAAACCTGTCAGGCCATCTTGACCACTGCCGTACTACGCATCTGTGGTGTGGTGGTTAGAGCGTCCGCCCAAAGAGCGGAAGGTCGAGAGACGTTAAAATATGGTATTTGTTGGTCCCTGTCTGGCGCTCGGCATTAATGGGTACAACAAGGACTGGTCGCCTCGGAGTCAGTATAATGTGTCTGAGTGGGGTATTCTTGCCTAACCGCGGCATGTATCTCAGTGGGCTAGCAGTATAAAACCAGCTTAAGTCTGGGCTAGTACAAGCAGCCGCACATACACACGCACGCACGTCGTCATATGAGCGAAATATCCGAAAGTACGACGTTTCACTTCAACACTGCCGCACGGCTTAGTGAACCGTTTCGGGAGCACGGGGTTTCGTTAATGTCACGGTATCCTTTAGTGTAGGTTCCTGTTAAGCTGTCGCTTAAAAGACAAAAAAATATTCCAGTCAACAGACAAAAGAGTGAATATCTCCAAAAGAAATTTCAACAAACATTCATTCAACAGCGTATCAATTAAAATCATACTTAAAGACATTGGGATGGAACATGTGGCTGGGTTTTCGCTTATCATAGGGATAGCCTACGTCCACTCCCACGGCAGTGACGTCATCGACATTACAGACCGGTACGTGGAGTACTTCTCGCAGACACTTCATTAGTATCTGTATGATTCAGACAAGCGGGGAATAATCCCAGAGGCGTGGTAACGAAGAGGTGCATACATTGCAGTACAGCGTTGTACGGATGGTCACTCCTACGGCAGTGATGGTCACATCCCAGTACGGTCGGTCACTCCCAAAGGCGTGATGAAGTAGCAGGAATATAAGGATCCGTTTAAGATCAGCGGCTACCCGTAGACCAGTGGATAGAGAATTCTTTACAGCTAGTCACGTCTACAAATTGTGATGAATTTGATACCGTTGCATGCGCGGATCCAGAGGGTTGTGCGGGGTGCGCACCCCCTCCCCGAGTGTTCCAAATGTACTACATGTTTTATGCCCAGGGTTCCGAGGATTGGGGTGCACCCCACCCCAACACCCCCAACAACACCCCCACCCCCACCCCTGCGAAAATCCTGTATCCGCCCCTGCGTTGGGTTGGTGGCTGAGTGGCTGTGTGATTGAGTAGGGGTGCACTTGTAAAAATCTCGACGTAGGAAACAATTGCGTTTATTTCACAGCAAAAGAACCTACGGTACCCCGTCATCTATTGTTTTATTGCTTACTTGTCAGCAGCAGGACACATTTATATGTACTAAAATGTCTTATTCCGTGTCAACCGGACAGTGAACATTCACGGGTCTTAGTCATGTTTAACATTGTTAACCCCTAGGCTATTCCGCCGCCACCTATTTGTTTTAACAATCAGACAGATTTAACAGCTCAGTTGATGCAAAAGGATGTTTTCTGAAAGGATACAAATGTGTGTGTACACATGGCATCGGTTCCCAAATGCATAGATTGATGCTCATGATGTTGATCACTGGATTGTCGATTATGTACAGAGCGCCGCCATATAGCTCGAATATTGCTGATTGCGGCGTAAAACTAAACCCACTCACTCACTCATGTTTAATCCTCAAACGTACACCCTTTTTAACATCGTATTCCGTACACCATGGGGCTCAAAGGGCCAGTCAAACAATACTTCAGGAAGGTGAAAATTCTTCTATTCTTCATATAGTGTAATGCACTTGCACTTTGGCAACATAATCATGGAGCGTCATGAACAAAAGGCTTTGTCCAAAGGTTATGTAACACTATGTTTTATTGTTATTTTGATGTGTAATTTGTCATTTTCATATTTAAATCGACAATGTTTTTAGGCTTTACCACCGATATTGTAGGAGTGGTGAGAGACTGCATACCGTAAGCTAGCAATTTAAAAAATGCATCGGTTGACGTGTATGTGTGTGTGGAGTGTGGTAGACGTATGCACGTAGTGTGTGGTAGATGTGTCGAGTATTGTGTGGTGGATGTATGTATGTGTATAAAGAGGTGGATGTGTGTGTATTGTGTATGGTGGATGTGTGTGTCGTGTGTGGTGGACGTGTGTGTGTATTGTGTGTGGTGGATGTGTGTGTATTGTGTGTGGTGGATGTGTGTGTATTGTGTGTGGTGGATGTGTGCGTATGGTGTGTGGTGGATGTGTGTGTATTGTGTGTAATATACTCTCCCCAAAAAGAAACGCATATAGGAATTTCAACTGTATTTTTATGTTTATTTTGAAACATCTTGTAGGCTTTATGAGTCAATGAAATATAGCGAAATTGCACACTGGGAATGCAGACTTATCCGTCTTTGGCACCACCTCGAGGAAAGTCAGTTTGAGTGTCACATGGAGACGTGTGGTGGCGCTGAAGTCAATACCTCGTGTGACCACCGTGGGTATCCAGAACTGCACGGCATCGTCTCGGCATCGAACGAATAAGTCTCAGAATCTCGTGTTGCCCAATCGCAGCCCACTCTGCCTGTAGTGCCTGTGCGAGTTGCTGAAGTGTCTGGGGCTGAGGATTACGGCGTCGCACCCGTCTGTCCAGGGCATCCCACAGATGTTCGATTGGGTTTAAGACCGGTGATCTTGAATGGCCGGGGGAGCACATTGATGTTGTGGTTCTGGAGGAAGTCTCTAGTGTGACGTGCGGTGTCGGGCCTGGCATTGTCCTGTTGACAAAACTCCCTCTGGCGATCAATGATTGGAAGGCGGTGTGGGCTTAGGATTTCGTCATAGTACCGAGCTGTCGGGTTGCCCTGGATCATCACCAAATCACTTCTTCTACGGCAGGTGATCGCTCCCCACATCATAACACTGTCCCGGCCGAATCTGTCCACCTGGGGAACGCAAGTGTCGGCGAAACGTTCACGTTGACGTCTGTACGCCCGCATTCTTCCATAGCGTCGTTCCAATAGAAATCGTGATTCATCAGTGAACCAGATTCTACGCCAATTCGGTAGGTTCCAGGCCTGAACGTTGGTGCACCATTGAACTCGATGTCGATGATGTTGTTGTCGAAGCACAGGGCCAATATAAGGTCTTCTTGCACGTAAACAAGCCTCTCTCAACCTGTTCCTGACGGTCTGTGCAGAAAGCCTCCTCAATCCGGGTATTTGTCGAGCGGTACTGGTCGCCGTAGCTGTTCGAAGACGCAGGTGATGTACCCGGGTGTAGCGATCCTGCGCCGCAGTGGTCGCTCGAGGTCGCCCACTACGAGGGACATCTGCTACCGCATTCTGCCGGCGATATCTCTCCAAGAGCCGTGAAATGGTGCTTTGGTGAACATCCATGCGTCGGGCAACTGCACGTTGAGACTGGCCAGCTTCAAGCAAACGATATGACGATTGGCTTCACTTAGACGTGGCATATTGCGTTCTTCAACAATATTCCAAATACAGTGAATAATCGACAGACAGCGATCAACCTTTTATACCCATCATTGAGACTATCTGCATTGCATGTGAATTGTGTATTCTGTGACACTACACGCCGAAATTGAAAATCATGCTGTTAAATATAGGTATTTTACGGATGGTGCGTTTTGTTGTGATGTTTCAAAACATAAACACCATAGGACTCATAAACAGAGCCAAACCTTTTGTAAAATGAATCACGTTTTAATTCATTGCTACATGAAATTGCTATTTTCGTGATGCGTTTCTTTTTTTGGAGAGTATAGTTTGCAGGAACATCCGCCTTGTAGTCTTCATCTCTTGAAGCTTCAATCTCCACACTGTGTGTGAAGCAATGATAGCCAGATCCAACATGTTCAGAAATATCACCAGTGGCCACCGTTTGGTCTTTCGTTTTGTGGTGTAGCATGTGCCCTTGATCTATTGTGTCTACGGCGCCCTTTGTACTGTTGTAATAGAGGATGATCTCGGACTTCTTCTTTGTGGGATCGCCAACATCAGGTCTATCATGCATTGTGCGCAACCCCTAACAACTTCACTAGACTTCATATGCCACACCCAACAAGCTCACTGGGATCCAGTAACATACACGCCACAGGTCTACTATGCATTATGCTCAACAGAACCACAGCCCTAGAATAAAAAGATTGATGTGTTTGAAACTCTGGAGTAAGGAGGTGCTTATTCTGACGGACTGTCCCAACAGTTCTAGTCCAAAACTGTACAGTGAAGAAGTTGTCAGCAGTTATATTTTGGCTGGACCCAAAGACCGCCCAGATTCAGCGTCATCTGTTTACCCAATCCAACCTGGACACTTCGACCCTCTTTCCCAAGATATGGAATTCCTCTGAGGGGCTTGCTGTTGTCAGAATCTACAATCCAGAAAATCTTAAGGTCATACTTGTCTGGTTTTGCAGGCATGTACTGGATGAACAGTGTCGACCACGGAACTGTACAAGCTGCTCGCCTTCAGTGAGGTTTTCATCCGGAATATAATGTTTTCACAGAGCATTTTCAAACTCATCCCAGCTATCTCTGATTGGTGCCAATTTGTCTGAAACTGAAACGTCGTGTTTCCTTGTCATCAAACCTCATCAGAGGCTTGAATCTGTTTTGAGACATGATATCTCTCACAATAAGAACTATATACGTGTACTTTTTTATCCCATAAGCCATTGGTGTTCACCATGTTTTGTTTCAGATGTCCACATGTCAGCCAAACTTTTTGTCTTGTCTGTATCTATCCATGCTGCATCGCCTGTCCCCTTATCTGATATTACTTTCTTTCCTTGCATGTTTCACAATGGTGTCCACCAATATTTCCTGCAACATACATGGACAAGGTTGTCAGCATTGATCACTCTTTGAATTCGACCACGGATGTCATTTCATTGAGGAGAACGACTTGATCCAAGAGGAGTTTTCGACCATCTTCCTCCGTCTCTTCCAAGATAAAAGTCTTGGTCTTTTGAATGAGACGACTACACTGAGTCATCATCAGCTGTTTCTGTAGATTCAGAATGTCAGGTAACCATCGGACGAATACAAAGGAAGCAAATCCCTATCGGAAGAACTGTCGTCAGAAAGGAAAACATCACTTTCCTCATCCTCACTGTTACCTAATCCTCCCCTGTTGCTCATTGTGAAGAGCTACTGACGCAATTGCATCCTCTGGAACATGGACCATTGTCACAGTCCGTTGTCAGAAGAAAGCCATTTACCTGGGCCTCCCTGGCCCACGTTATACCTCAGTGTTATAAAAACTGTTTTGTTACATAATGTTAAAACTATTAATGTCAACTGCCAACAGTTTTGAAGAATTAAAGATTTTGACCTTTTAGAGGAATACATGAATCGAAATTAACGTGCTTATAATATTTTCTCATGTCCAGTGACACAGCAACACAACTGGTTTCTTCTATATTTTGACAGTTTATATTTGTCTAGCTGCAAGTGAGTTGGGTTATAAACCGTTTTGAACAGACTTACGTTATACCACGGTTTGATGTTTGAAAGTGTGTGTGTGTGTGTGTGTGTGTGTAATCGAAGTCGCCTGATATGAGGCAGAACGTGTGGTGCAACCCCTGGATGTCGTGCTGACAGGCCAACGCTAAGTCAACCATCGCTCATAGGTTCAACAATATTCCAGCTATAAATTTATAATCGAGTCCAGACCAGATAATCCAGTGAGCGTCGATCTACTCAGTTGGGGTACGATGACCTGTGTCAACCAAGTAAGCGTTCCTGACCACCCAATCCCGTTAATCGCCCCTTCCGACAATTGCAAAAATAGGTAACTGAAGATCAATTGTAGGCTGGATCTTCAAGGGTATTGTCGTCACTCCTGGACGTCAAGTACAGGTTACGGAAACATAACTAGTTGGACAAAACAAGGGAGGTAATTCTATGGTTAAACAAACTTTTTATTACCATCTCTTGCTTAATAACGGTGTTAACATTATACCGAAACGTCGGATATATTGTCATAATGAAGTTTTTTATCCGTAGAACTAACTCCTTGTCCAACACACCAATTTCTTAATGCCGCATAAAGAAGTTCACAAAATATTCTCTTGAAAATAGGACATAACAGAAATAATTACGAACGCCACCAAAACATTACTAAGCTTAAAACTGTCGCTGGCATAGACTAACGTTTAGTCGCTTAATATACAGAATGTCCAAAATAGTACAGGTGTTCAGTCATAAAGATCATCACATAGTTAAATAAAACCAGAATGCCTTTTTCTCCAACATGTTTCGTTCTTTACTCTGCAGGGAGATTCAGGGAGAACCTGGGAAAATGTAGACTTGCTTCATTTAGGGCTTTAGCATTGCAGAGAGAGCTAGGCAGTAGGGGAAATATTGTGGTTCAGTGACTGTGAGACAGATTATCACTGACACTGCAACATGACTGGAGTATCCGTAATAAATACTGATCGTTGTCTTATTTGGTTAGGTCTACTAATGCCTACAGTGAATAATGCCTACAGGGAATAATAGCTACAACGTTTGCAGTGACAGCGATACGCTTACCTGCACACAAGTAGATTGTTCCACTTAGTGTGCACTATTGCCTACAAAGGGATTAGGGGAGGCCAGCAAGGAGAGTAAAGAGTAAGATCAAGAGTATTAAATCGTTAGCTAGCTTATGTTTTGATAATTCCATACGCATTTAGTTCTCACACGAGAAGGAAATTGAAGAGTACAGTAATTAATAGAGAGATTATTAAAGGGAGAAGGAAATGTATTGCTTTAAAATTGAAGAATAGAGTAATTAATTGAGAGATTATTAAAGGGAGAAGGAAATGTATTGCTTTAAAATGCTTGTGATACAAATCTTAATTGCAAATCATGGCAAATCCCAAGAAAGTCGAATACTTCACATCACAGAAAGGAGGACAGCAGGTACTCTTGGAGGGATACCGCTACAGACCTATGAACGCCTGCTACGTCTCCTGAACGACAAGATCCAGCAGACAACGGGATCGCCCCTTCAGCCTGATGTCATCCAGACGGATTTCGAAATCGCTGCCATCAACGCTGTTGAGACCGTCTTCCCCAACTGCGACGTCCGTGGATGCTATTTCCACTACAGCCAGGCTCTCTGGAGGAAAGTACAGAACCTCGGCTTCAGCGAAGCCTACCAGCAGGATCCTGAGGTCCACAGATGGGTCCGACGAGCAGCAGCACTCCCCCCCTCCTACCAGTGGCCATGGTACAAAATGCCTGGATAGAGGTCATGGACGACGCCCCTGCCATTGGACAGAAGGATGAGTTCCAGGACTACATCACCAGCACCTGGGTAGACGACCATGCACGGTTCCGAGCCGGACTATGGAATCACCACGACACCAGCGGCCCAAGGACGAACAATCATCTCGAGGGTTGGCATTCGCATCTCAACAAGACCGTCCAGAGAGCCCACCCGAACATTTTCGCTCTTGTGAAGGTTCTGCAGAAGCTGGAGAAAGCGGAGAGAAATAAGCTGGTGCAGATGGCTCATGGCGCCCGTCCCCCCACCCCGCAAGAGGACGTACACAGAAATTGACCAGAGACTCACTCGTCTGAAGGCCCAGCTGACATCTGGTATCAAGACACCCCTGGAATTCCTGACTGCTGCAGGATATTTGATCAAGCTAGCTTGAAAACCAAATGACTATGTTGATGAATGTGTGAAACTGTGTGTATACATGTAAATTACTTTTGGTTAC
The DNA here is from genome assembly GCF_003918875.1 of Haliotis rubra. NCBI lineage: Eukaryota > Metazoa > Mollusca > Gastropoda > Lepetellida > Haliotidae > Haliotis > Haliotis rubra. The sequence goes on along the minus strand of NW_025767445.1, from coordinate 111,580 downwards.
CACAATGACTTTATTAATGAATGTGGTAGTTGACTGTGTGAAAGATGTATATATGTATATATAATCATGAATCAAATTAAGTTTTAATTACATTTTAATCCAAATAAATGATTATGTTTATTTATGTAAATTTATTTATCTCAAAACAAACTACTATGTGAAAGATATGAATAAAGTTTAAGAAAATTAAGAAAAATATGACAACAATGTGAAAGATATGTATATGAATGTACATATGTATATGAATGACCAAATAAAATGTCTCTCAACATAGAAAGTTACTGTTTTCTATATACTGTAGGCATTAGTGCACTTTGAAATAGGACCATGCCACTTTATTGAAAGGTTGAAGGCAGGTGCAATCAGCAGCACTGGTGCCTAAAGTTGTTTATTTAACACTGTAGGCATTATTCACTGTAGGCATTAGTAGACTCCACCTCTTATTTGTTTTATTTATAGCCGTGTCAAACACGGATGAGTACTCTTCCCGGGCAGCTTGCATAACGGAATCCGGGTTGTATGTGTCTGTGTATATTGTCGTCTAGACAGACATTTATCAAATAATTGCCGCTGGTTAATTTAAGACATTGATTACATAAAGTAACAAGACCTGACATGGTGGGTTATCACATGTTATCCTATCGTATGATAACGCGGTTTACTTCTGCCCTCTGATATGAGCGACGTCAATGATCAGTAAATACAAACGCCCTTCCACTATTAGCCTTATCAATAACAAGGAGGAGGTATTGAACCTCGTCATGACGTCGCCCGTACATCTCAGGGTTATATCTCGGGGTCAATGTTGACACGATTTGGTAAAAAAAGGGTCACCTCGGTTCGAGTCCTCTGTTTTGTTGTCAGAGCCATCATCATCATCATCATCATCATCATCATCATCATAGCTGTTGTCGTCGTCGCCAGCATGATGGTCTCACGTGAATTTGTCGATAATCGCGTCATCATTATTGTTATTATTATTTTCATCGACGTCACCAGAATTATCACCGTCATTGTCGTTGTCGACAACATCATGATCGTCGTCATTTTCATTGTCGTCGTTAGCTCATGATCGATCATACGCGGTGGGGTAACCTAGTTTTTTCAAGCGTTCGCTCATCACGCCGAAGATTGCCAACATAGGTACAATGTGTGAAGCCCATTTCTGGTGTCCTCTGCCGGGATATTGCTGGAATATTGCTAAAAGCGGCGAAATAACGTCGCATTCGTCATAATTATTATTGTTACAGGCATTAATTCAGCATAATCATAGTTCATCTGATTACAACTTTCAAATACGCGTCTCTCATCAGCATCTCCACCACAATCCTATGAAACTCCATCATCAAAGCCAGTTCAGATGGAATTTCAAATCAATTCGTATTTCCCCACAGTCATGTCTTTGATAATAACTCACGGACACATGTCCTGCAGATAATCGTTTGGTGCTTTTGGTAGATATTTTGTGTTTTGGTCACTCACATGTTCATATTCCTACCTATACTTCTGCAAGGTTCAGCTGATCATGCTCTACTCTCGACTGGAGTCATTCTGCCGAGTGGCATATTTCAGATAAAAACACTCGACAGCTTTTTTATTTATTTTCATTACGGTTTGTAACTGTTTTAATTTTACAGTACTGCCTGACAACATTCCTTAAACAATCAATTATCCCAACACTTATGCAGACAGAAAGCATGTTTCTCAGTCAATTAACCTACAAAAGATTGGCTCTGATCTTTGCTAATGGTCATATCGAAAATCCGGGTCTAAGAAATTCCGTGAATAATTTTCATATCCCTGTTTAAGTGATTCTGAATCAATAGCATTGACGTCAGCGGCATTCCGACATGTTTGATATCTTCCGATCTGCTCAACGCTGGTGGCTGTTATCAAAAGGCATTCTTGTAACATCACCTGGCTTCTTTTCTTTGTCAGTGTCAATGCGTGCACATGCGCACTGTGAAGTAGAAAGCGGTGCATCATTAAATAGTGACCCGTGAAATAAAACAATTGTTGTCTTTATATCGAGGCGGTGATGCCAGTGCAAACGTTGGGGTTTTTTTGCGTTTTGGACTACAAAGCTATTATTCCCCTTTTACTACCTACGTCATTGATGACGTTGACGTGGAGATTTGCCTGATATCAAATATAAGTGAACTGCCCGCACCGGTGAACTTCAAACACCGTCCTTTATATCACATCGATGATGAGCGTTTAAGCGTGACAGTATGCCATTGAATCTAATATTTTAGCAATAAATGATTTTCAAATACTTCTTTCATTAACTGAAATATGACCATTCTTGATCAAATATACACAGAAACAATTCAGGGCCGTGGGGTAGTCTTATGGTTGAAGCATCCGCTCGTCACGCTGAAGACCCGGGTTCTATTCCCCACATGGGTACAATGTGTAAATTTCTGGAGACCTCCGCCGCAATATTGTTGGAATATTACTAAAAGCGACGTAAAACTATGCTAAATCATTCAATCGACCAATCAATCAATCAGAAACAACCCGGACTAAGGCCTATATTAAGATCAAATAATACGTCACAGCAATGACAATGTCTCTTTCCAATTTTCCAGAGCTATATTTTCGTGTTGTGTTAGATGGGTGGACGGGGATATGTGGTACTGCAGTTTTATCGGTAAGTTTTTGTTGCAGTGAAGTAGTATTTGTCATCAAAGCTTTGCACGCGAAACGGGTGGTCCAACCGTCTCAGGGGGCCACGATTCCCTATGCGTAGTTCCCAGTTGACACGATACACACCTGTACCTGTCAGCTTTACTGCGGTCGCGTCCCTTTGACACGATACACACCTGTGACTGTCAACGCGACTCCGGTTGCGTCCCTTGGACACGATACACACCTGTAACTGTCAGCTCGACTGTGGTTGCGTCCCTTGGACACGATGCACGCACGATACTCCTAACAATGTGTAGCACACACACACGCACGCACGCACGCACGCACGCACACACACACACACACACACACACATTCCACCCCACCTCCAAGCTTCATTCCTTCCTTGTAAATTTTGAAACAAGTATTGTTAAGAGTAGTAAAACACTTAGCAAATCAGTCGTAAATGAGGGACTGAGAGTACCAAACGTAGAAAATACAATTAAATCTCAACAAAATTTCATAGATTCAGAGGCTGTTCAAAAACGATTCAAAACCTAAAACTTTATTTTATAATAATATTAAAACAAACGATATGAACTTTGTATCCAAATGTGATCAATATATCAAGGCAAATGTTATGGCGAAGAGAACCAATGATTTTTAGACAGACGTTTTATTCTCATGGAGAAATTACATCAACAGTAAAAGACAAAACTTCAAAGATGAAGATGATATTCTTACACAACCACTGTGGCATAATGACAATTTACGTATCGGTAGCAAGCCAGTTTACTATAGACACTATGAAAAGGCAGGAATAAATACTATAAACGGTTTGGTAGACGACAAAGGAAACATACTTACATTTGAACAGTTAAAAATTAATTATGTATAATTGCAAAACAAACTCTTAGAATATGCCGGAATTTCGAAAACAATTAAAATATATTGTATCTTAACAAATACCACACTACATAAAAACATCCTGCATGCCTTTTATTCCCTACCTTTTACAAGATCTAATTAATCCAAGCAGAGGGTGCAGAATAGTTTATGATATACTACAGGCAACTAGAATTCAAACTAATAACAACAAATACAGAAATAAATGGAATTTAGAAGTAAACGAATGTATATCTGATAATGACTGGAGATATATCGATAAAATACCGTTCAGGGCCCTTGTCAATGTAAAACATCAATGGTTTCAATATAGTATCATTCACAGGTGTATATCAGCTAACGAAATGCTATAAAAATTGTTTGAAGCCAATGCTTGTACTTTCTGTTAAACAACTGTTGAAACCATAATACACATAATTATTCTATGAATGTGATATTGTCAAAGAGATTTGGAATAATGTTATTGCGTGGATTCAACATAAAACAGGCTCACCTCTTCACTGAGATGAGAAACAGGTATTATTTGGATACCACGAGAAAAGAAATGATGTGCTAAATCGCATCATTTATTATCACAAAATACAATATTTTCAAATCAAGACTAGCAAACAGACATCCAAATATTTCACACATTATAAAAGAGGTCGAAATTTCATACAATTTAGATAATTACAACTCGAAGATTAACTGTTGCGTACCATCATTTCTACATTTTTGGTCTTCTTGTCAAGCGCTTTTTAGCTGAAGATGTGATCGATTCAGTTCATTTTATACTCTCTGTATTTATTTCATACACTCATACTGTCTGGTTTGATTAATATCAAAATTCCATGGAATGTCTGGAATTAGTTGACTTTTCTTAGCACATTGACTTTGTACGAAAAAAAAGGTAAATAATAAAAAAAAGTATTGTGAAGAGAAACAACGCTGTCTATTTTTTTGCATTTTACCATTCAGATCGTCAGTTGGTATTGGATAGTCGGGTCCAACTTCATTATTTACATACCTCCGTCGTGTAACTGGAATACTGTTGAGTGCAAAACCAAACACATACAAAATATACGGTATTGGCCCTCTTGCCTGTTAATCAAGGCCACCCTGGGATTCGAACCCGCGATCATGGGTTTCTGTCACAACAGAGGTATTACAGCGTAATCCAGGATACGTTATGTCAGTTGAAGGACGGAACAGAGTGTATGAATTGGGATGTGTCAGTTAAATGTTAACATCCATTTGAAATAATATCAAGAAACATGAAAAAGATATTGTCTCAAACATACCAAACAATTCTTTGAAGGGCATTTAGAAGTGGAATGCAAAAAGGAAAAGCAAGATTTTAGGGATGTCAACTTCTTTTATTGTGAAGAACACGACGTTTCGGAGTGTATGCTTGCCCCTTTATCAGGTGATGAAGATGAAGTTGACATTTAATCTTGCTCTTCTTATAGAAAAACAATTATTATTATTATTATTATAGGATATTTATATAGCGCACATATCCACGCACTAGTGCATGCTCAAGGCGCTGGTATTTTTGCCTCGATCATTGGATGTCAATCTCAACGGCACATCGCATTATCAATCTCAACTCCCTGGGGAGTATACAACTCTTGCTGCCACTAGGCGCACCGAGTTATTGTGGCTTTCTCTCATCCTAACGAGGTACCCATTCACAGCTGGGTGGACTGGGACACATAGTCACAGCACTTTATCAAACAATGCTGATAGCTTAACAATTAGCCTGTTTGTCACCCGGATATAAAGACTTTTTGCGCGGAGATGTGACAATAGTTGTAGCTGAAATATGAATATTTTACATGCTGCAATATTGGCACAGAAACAAACGTTGTGTTGTCCGTCTACTGTCACGGTATGATTCACCAAGACGATAGGAGTCCTTCGAGAGATTGGTCAGTTCATTGACACCGAGAGATACTGTGGGTGGTTTCATCACATCATACCTGGCTTAACAAGACGATGCATCAACGAATCAGTTTGTGTGAAGAAGAAGAACAACAACAGCATCAGCAACAACAGCAACAACAACAACAACAACTTTTAATCAAATGTCCGCATTAACGTCTTATTAGAGTGTTGTGTTATTTTTACATACGATAGAATTTGCAGAAACGGATTAGCGTAGGAGCAACAGTGTGGATCTGTAAGTGTTCGGTTTATACAGGTTTACGGGCACACAGAATGCTTCCGGGATATTCGGAATATAGAAGCGGTACTGAATTCTCATGTGGGTGATGCACATGTTGATTCGCATTACGGGTCTTCAAAAGCCATGAAAACTTTAAATAGTTGAAAACAGTCGACGAATCCTGCCCCAAACATAAATCTTATATCAAATAAACTCACGGGCGAAGGAAACGTCACCAAAATGATTTTTTTTATCTTTTATCGTACACTAACTGATTATTCATATCTGTAGTTCACACTTTCATCATTCAAAATATTGTAAATCCATTAATTTTTCAAATATGATTGCTAAATTTCCAAAATCTGAGTTTGTTGTTTGTGACATGTTAAAAAAGCGAGGTGACGTTTCTTTCGCCCGTGACTTTAGATCAGAAAACAACGTCTTTGTTATTGCAGTTTTAGCCATAATGGTTGTATACTTTCTTGTGCAAGCTGTTGATAATGACTGTAGTAGTAACCCGAAAGATTGGAATAATTATTTTAGCTTTCTTCAAAGACCAATCAAATTGGGTTATTTGTTGTGAGCGTAACTTACGGATTTATTATTATTATTATTAGATTCTATTTTGACTTGTGGAATTCACAATCCTGCAATATTAAATGTCATCCTCAAAATAAGAAGATTGAAACGCGCCCGTTATGAACCTGTTATCGCAAGGACAGTCTTATCAAATCGCCAACAGCACGGTAACGCAGACCCGCCCTCCCTTCTCTCGAGCCCTCGAAAACCATGTCACAGTCAGCTAGACTATTTTATTGACATATACTAACCACAGAGATTAATAAGTATATGTAGGTCAGTATTGACGTCACATTTATTGACGTCCTTACCAGAGGTCAAGGACGTGCGCATGCGCTCTTTGAAAGGTCAAACGAAGACAAGGGTGCAGCAATGTTTCAGTTCGCTTAAACAATTGTTCCGAGATGTTAGGACTCCTACGTGACCTTTGTAGGACCTCTGTTGTTAGGGCGAGCCTTGTTACGTCACAACGTTGACGTTATCTGTGAATTATAAGAGTTATGGAATCATTTTACTGAATAATAATGTTAAGGTATTGTAATGATAAAATAAATACTGATACAATAATTACAACGATGATATATATACTTTTACTCTGATAATCATAATAATAGTAACAATGGAAAAAAAACCAGTTGAATATATATAGGACAAAACACAACAGTGAAATTGTTGCCCAAGATGCACACAATCACACACACACACAATCACACACACACACATATATATATATATATATATATATATATATATATATAGAGAGAGAGAGAGAGAGAGAGAGAGAGAGAGAGAGAGAGAGAGTTTAAATACAGATATATGTTTAATAATTGTATTATATAACACGAACACTCATCAATTCTACCACAGATTCTGCTTTAAAACCAATTGAGTAAGTGAGTTTAGTTTTACGCCACATTCAGCCATACTCCTGCAATATGGCGGCGGTCTGTAAATAATAGAGTCTGGACCAGACAATCCAGTGATGAACAACATGAGCATCGATCTACGCAATTGGGATACGATGACATGTGTCAACCAAGTCAACGAGCCTGGCCGCCCGATCCCTTTAGGCGTCTCTTACAACAAGCATGGGTTGCTGACGATCAGTTCTAGACCGGATCTTCACGGGTTTAAAATCAATTGGATTAATAGTGACATTATCATTGCCTTCTAAATACCTTTACTTTATTTCAAAGCAAGTTGATTGAAACAAAAGAATTTTTAGAAATCCATAGGCCTGGGTCCTCATCCGAAATATCCCCCCAGTACATATTAAACCTTTAATGATTGATATTGAGTGCCGGGCTTCCTAGACGCAATGACGTACATCAATAAGTCAGGGAGACTCATGTGGATCGGTACTCATGATGTCAGTCACTAGACTGGCTGTTTCTGGCTCCGTTATTTATATACCGCCGCCATTTATATCAGGGCTGTGTATTGTCCAATAAATTGTATTGCAATATATTGCGATTCAGATACCCGTATTGCGATACATTTGGAAACTTTTAAAAAAGCGTTTCACAGTGAGTGACACTAGTACTAATTGTGCACGTCAATCTCAATTTCTACAGTTAAGTCCCTAAACATATATTTTTTTTATTTATTTTTTTTTAACATCTTTATTTCCACATTTTACATTGTACATGAAGAATGCATTCACATAAGTATATTCATACAAATATTCATATACAATATATCAAGTATATTCAATACACCCTCACAAATCCCCTTCATACAATGAATAAACGTGTTTGAATATCTTATCGCGGTGATTCCAATACTAATAATAGTTATTAAATACATTTATTATGTGTTTTCTGACCTAGTATTTTCTGTAAATAGATTGTGGAAAGATGACCAGAAGGTAAAAAACTCACTGTTGCTGCATGTAGAGTACGCATTATATTTTGTAATTTCAAAACATATATGTTATGGTTCTGATAACAGCAGTCTCAAAATTAAGTTACATAGACATGCATTCTTTTTGTGGATTCTTAGCAATGGATTCTTTTTATACAAGTTAGAGTTTTACAGTATGCCGTTTTGTCATTGGATAACGAAGGAAAATATTTGTTGTGAATGAAAGTCTGTGTAGATTTTAATTTAAACCATAAACATAATTACAAAAAAAATTCATACATGTTCTTTACCCAATATACCGGTTCTCAGAAAAAAATATTGCGATACGTATCGTTTGAAAAGCGTTTGCATCTGGGATCGACTGGTCCAGTTTCACTTTCTAAAGACTCTAATATATATATCATAACATTTCAACACTTGTGACTAATAACTTAAGCTTTTAATATTCAATTAATTTTGTATCTCCAGATCTGGAGGAATTAAATAAACCTACCTACCTACCTACCTACCTACCTACCTACCTACCTACCATTACTGAGAGCGGTGTTAAAAAACAAATACTAGTATACTAATTCGTGCTTCCTAGAGGTATAAATATGATGAATATAGCACGATCGTGATTCGTTCACTTTGACTTAATTATGGACAATGAAGCACGTTTAAGAAATGGAGAAATACAAACACAAAAGTTTGCCGATAAAAACCGGATATAGTTAACTTCCTTGTATGAGCTGGACGCATTTGCAGCAGTGGTGAAGGTGTGGGAAACCCAGTCCAACTAGACCAGGAAACTGTATTAGACAATGAGTACATTCATAGGCTATTATTACCACCGTGACTGGGTTAGGGAAATCAAACTAAAACTGGTCGTTGTGCTGTAGTTTCTCTTTCTCGTTTGTCCACAATGACTGATTCAGCACCGTTTGATGTAAGGGGACTTGCTTTGAGTAACTGGTTGAGGAAGGTGACAAACATGCTGGACAGCCACGTGGTATCTATATATATAAAATGAATCAATAACCTTTATATGTTGCTGACGTTTTAATTCTTCAGAAAAGGGCTGCAGGAATGCGTGAGTTGTGTTAATCACACCGTGAACATTATTTCTAGCACCCAAGTGTTATTTACTGTTTGAAACAATATTTCAGCTGCGTGTCCGGCAGCCATTTTACAATGTACTGGACATAGGCTTCCGCGGCACAACTGACAGCTCATCGTTTACCCGGACAATTGTTTACTGGGACAGGTTCAGTCCTAGAGTGACTGAAGATCTGTACCCCCGCCATGACATAATTTGGCGTGTGCAATTCCACCAGCTTTCAATTTTAGCATGTGTCAACGACTACCTCTTGTTGTAGTGACGGAAGAAGGGCCTGATTTTTGTTGTAGTTTTTTCTCACTGTAGTCAGCCCGTGTACATGGGGAAGGTGCTCGCCAATCACTGACAACCAGGAACATCGGTATTCGAACCTGCAAACATCAGATTCTGACAACAAAGCAAAGATTATGTGTTATTCTACACAAATGCCGGGGTCTGAAGTTCGTGTTAGAGACATCGAAAATAGTATTATTCAGGCAGAATTTTTTTTAGCACAGAATGCACATATGTATGTCAAAGTCAAATCAAAACAAGGAACTCCACCTGGGAAACAGTCGAAACCTCGTAAGAATGGACATTCCGCATGAAAAATAACAAGATATCCACTGAAAATATACAATGTTGGGATGAACGACCTCACAATCTCATAAAATCGGCCAAAACAGAAAATAAGTTTTACAATATATATTAGACAGGTACTCTATCGGTAATATAACTGTATACTGTATTATTCTATAATGCAGACATATATTCCGACCGTTATGAGAAGACCGTGTGTCATAGAGAAAGTTATCCATCTAGAAATGTAACATAGACAAAGGCAGCACCTGGCACCTCCTTCCATTGATGGTTGTAGAACATCTAGCATATTCCGATACAAGAAAAGTGTCCATATCGAACCGTAATGCCAATAACGATTCTCCCAGACCCAAATGTAACATCGTCTGAAGCGTTATATCGCGTTAGCACAGGCTGATATAACGAGGAATGGTTTACGAGACATTTGCTGTTAGAAGATAACCATCCTCGATAATCTCGAGGGTATACGTTGCGATCACTCTCCACTATACCCTGGATGCATCTACGGCTTGGCCCGATAATTATATTACTTTCCCTTGCTGGTTCCGCATTCTCACTGAAGCCAATCAGCTAAGCCGCCGTTACATCCGAGCTTGCCGGTGTCAACAAAGATAGCGGTCGCAGTCGCAGACGCGAAGATTTGTTCGCAGTGCCACTCAGATTTTTGAGGAAATAATACAGACAAATTGACAGATCTGAAACTTTCAAAAAATATATAAAAGAACTCCTTCTACCTCTTTCAGAGTACATCTGCATCAATTGTGTTGCAAAGCTTAAACGGTTAGATAATTTAAGAAGCGAAAGTGAGTTGTGATTGGTTCGCACAACTTCCCAGCGTAGACACCTGATTGGATAAAAAGCCAGCCAAGGGAGGTAATGAAATCATCGGGCCAAGCCGTGGATGCATCCAGGGTATAGTGGAGAGTGATCGTAACGTATACCCTGGAGATTATCGAGGATGGATGACAACAAGCGCCTTTAATTTTGTCGTTGTTCAACACGTTGCCACCTTTCCGATCATTCGCATTCCCTCGGTCAGGTTCGGCATGCATTCTGTACGCACAGTAGGAACCTCTTCATGGAGGCGCATTGCATGTTTTATTGGCAGTTAATGTGCGGTTCGAGATTGCGTTATTTAGAAAAGTATTATACTTTATGGAAAACAACTTCTTTATTTCTTATGATGCGACGTTTCGGTATAGCTTCTTATACCGTTGTCAAGCAAGGGTAAAGCAATACAGCTGTTTACTGTTTACGTTGTTTAGTCGTAGCTTCGGTATTAAGGAGTTTGTCAGGATGCCTTGTTCGGCAACACCTGGTGTCATCGCTGATACTGTTCGCAGCTATTTTTTCCTGGGTGTTATTTTACACTGACATTCTGAAGTGTCTTTTTCACATATTGCAACAAGCAGTGTGCGTGGACGCCATGCGCATTTGCACAGCTATTGTCTTTTAACGGTAGAGGTTTAATATGTCAAGGATTTACATTCGCCTTTGTAAACTGATATCGTCCTATTTTACATAAGCCACACTGATATAGTCGAATTGTCTCGTGAACCCGTGAAGATCCGGGTTTGAATTGATATTTAGTAACCCAAACTTTAGTAACCCATTTTTTTTGTCGTAAGGGGCGACTAACGGGATCGGGTGGTCATGCTCGCTGACTTGCAGTACATGTCAGCGTATTCCATTTGCCTAGATCGATGGTCATGATGTTAATCACTGGATTGTCTGGTCTGGATTACTTACAGACCGCCACCATATAGTTGGAATATTGCTGAGTGTGTCGTTAAACAACAAACAAATAAAACAAACAGTTACTTGTCATATAAACGATCGTGTCAAATATGTAATACGTCAGACAAGCGAATTTAAAACTCCTGTATATACCTCTGAAGCATGATTATTATTGTTTCCCCACTAATCGTTTACAGTTGAACCATACGGTCTCGAGAAGTAGCCTTCGGTCTCGAGAAGTCAAACTTTATATCATAACTAATCATGTCATATCGCTGTTGAGGTATTATCGGAGCAACATTAGTAAGCGTGGCTCGCCCTGAATGTCTTCTCTGTAACGCGGTTCCCGACGCCCAGACAAAGATTCACTGAGTGCGCTTCCGTCTGACGGTCGGTAATATTATCTCTATTATCTAAGTAGTTGTCTGTATGTCACGATCCAACAACTACATACCTATGGTAATCGGGGATCTTATCGCTCACAACCTTGTGAACAGATCGCCCTACCGAAATGTCGACGAGTACATGAATATTAAGTGGTATGTTCGATGGGATGATTAAGTGTGATAGGTGAGATTCAAAACGATTAGAGGATTATCGATTTGGCGTCATGGGCGAAGCAAGGATATTTGACAGGATTATGCGAAATACGATATTACTGACAAAACTTAACCTGATATGGAACTTGTTTGCACAAGATTATATAATCGTTTACCTTTTTATTGATTAAGGTACAATTTAGTCTACGGCTTAATCTCTGAAAATATTTAACTCTGTGACAAATAAATAACTCCATTGGAATTGGAAAGAAGACAATGTTAAATAGGAGATGCAGAACCAGATTCCTTAACCTGTGGACAATATAAACTTGCTTCATTTAGGATGCGTTTGTATTCCAGACAGTGCTGGACATTGTTTGTCTGTCTCGCAATCCATGAGTCTCCAGAGTCCAGAACCTTATTGCAATGCAAAAGCCCTAAAGGAAGTCGGTCAAGATCTTCCTAAGGTTCAGGCTAAATATATCATCCAGTGTGGCTACTTCTCAGTTAAAACTAAATGTTTCATTCAACATTATACATACAGAGAGTGGTTGCGAGTCTAGTCAGTGCTGGGCGTAAGGAAAATAGTATAGTTTTTGGACTGAGTGAGTATGTATGGTTTTCCGCCGCTTTTAGCTAGATTCCAGAAATGGGCTTCACACATTGTACCCATGTGGGGAATCGAACCTGGGTCTTCGGCGTGATGAACGAACGTTTTAAATATAGTAACGTCCACGCGGTCGCTTGTGTAGACAGTAATTTCTAACGACTAATTATTGTTAAAACGTGAATTTCTGAATCTTAACAAAAACAAATACTTTACGAAACTGTCTGGCAATAAACTGCACAGGTCGGTAACAGAAGAATGATGACATTTTATGGATATACAACTTCTTTATACTGTGAAAGGCAAAGTTTCGATATAGTTTCATTAGATCACTTGCTTGACAACCACATTAGAATCAATGTCGAGATGTCGCCTATCCAGAATAAAGAAGTTGTATATCCACAAAATTATCATGATTCTTCATCACCTCGAAATGCTCGATAACAGTATAGAAATGTTCATGTCGTTGATACACCTAAGATGATATTCAAACATGGCCTGATTTGAGTTCTTAAGTCAATGACAAACAAAAACAAATCTCTCTGATTTCATCATGACAAACATTTACATGCCTACCCTAATGTTATCTACGCCCCGGACAAGGAATTCCATTCAAATATCGTGATCAACATGACCCACGTTTTGTTATCATCCGGTGAACTCCGATTGGCTCATTTCATTCTGACGTCATGAATGATTACCTCTACTTAGGCTTGTGTACATAAATGTGTATTATACGGGTTAAGGGTCACTGTCGGGAGGATATTGTGTCTGAGCTTGTACATCCACAACCCCGCGGTATATATCTGTCTCCAGTTTCTCAGGTCCTGTCTCCAACCCATGTTAAGTGTTATTATATATATGCTGATCTTCATATACATACACTACCTACACACGTAAACAGTGCCATTTGGCCGGGTCCGTCCATGGTGAAGAACAACATAAACAAACAAGTTGAAAATCAAATTGATACATGAAATAGTTTTCTACCCATGTAGGATTTATCCGTGGTTCAAACTGTTAATGACACTTTACACGTATGTTGTATCAAGAAGTTAACGGCATTATTGCTATATTGTTTCAAACTGTTAATGACACTTTACAAGTATGTTGCATCAAGGAGTTAACGGCATTATTGCTATATTGTTGTTTCAAACTGTTAATGACACTTTACAAGTATGGTGTATCAAGAAGTTAGCGCATTATTGCTATATTGTTGTTTTTAGTTGTTAATGACACTTTACAAGTATGTTGTATCAAGATGTTAACGGCATTATTGCTATATTGTTGTTTTTAATTGTTAATGACACTTTACAAGTATGTTGTATCAAGATGTTAACGGCATTATTGCTATATTGTTGTTTCAAACTGTTAATGACACTTTACAAGTATGGTGTATCAAGAAGTTAGCGCATTATTGCTATATTGTTGTTTTTAGTTGTTAATGACACTTTACAAGTATGTTGTATCAAGATGTTAACGGCATTATTGCTATATTGTTGTTTTTAATTGTTAATGACACTTTACAAGTATGTTGTATCAAGAAGTTAACAGCATCATTGCTATATTGATTCAAACTATTAATGACACTTTACAAGTATGGTGCATCAAGGAGTTAGCGCATTATTGCTATATTGATTCAAACTGTTAATGACACTTTACAAGTATGGTGTATCAAGAAGTTAACAGCATCATTGCTATATTGATTCAAACTATTAATGACACTTTACAAGTATGGTGCATCAAGGAGTTAGCGCATTATTGCTATATTGATTCAAACTGTTAATGACACTTTACAAGTACATGTATGGTGTATCAAGAAGTTAACAGCATCATTGCTATATTGATTCAAACTATTAATGACACTTTACAAGTATGGTGCATCAAGGAGTTAGCGCATTATTGCTATATTGATTCAAACTGTTAATGACACTTTACAAGTATGGTGTATCAAGAAGTTAACAGCATCATTGCTATATTGATTCAAACTATTAATGACACTTTACAAGTATGGTGCATCAAGGAGTTAGCGCATTATTGCTATATTGATTCAAACTGTTAATGACACTTTACAAGTATGGTGTATCAAGGAGTTAGCGCATTATTGCTATATTGATTCAAACTATTAATGACACTTTACAAGTATGGTGCATCAAGGAGTTAGCGCATTATTGCTATATTGATTCAAACTATTAATGACACTTTACAAGTATGGTGCATCAAGGAGTTAGCGCATTATTGCTATATTGATTCAATCTGTTAATGACACTTTACAAGTATGGTGTATCAAGAAGTTAACGGCATTATTGCTATATTGTTGTTTTGAATTGTTAATGACACTTTACAAGTATGGTGTATGAAGAGGCTAACGACATCGTTGCTATGTTCTTGTTTCAAAGGCGGTTCATTTTTACATCAACATCCCCACCTTCACTTTTGGCTTTGTCGTCACAATACATTGTTATCTCTGTACATTAATCGTAGCTAACTGGCTTCGTGATTATATTATTTGTACATTCCCCCACCTTGCTTTGTGTAAACATGGTTTATCTATATACGAGTACATTCACTCTGTGCACTGACTCACCATTCACCTGATGAAGGAGCGAGAATCATACACTGAAACGCCGTATGAAGAGTAAAAACAAGAAGTTATCAATAAATAACGTGTCAAGTATTCATCTTCGTCCGACTTCTAAGTGTCTTTCAAGAACTTAGTTCATGACATTTTAACAAGCATGTTGTAACAAAACGTTAACAACATCGGTGTTAGGCTGTCGCATGTAGCTGTTAATGCAATTTGACAAGTATCTTGCATCAAGAAGATATCGACATTGTCGCTAGAATGTCGCATATAATGACACTGTGACGAGTATGTTGTATCACGTCGTTTACGACATCGTTGCTAGAATGTTCTTAACCAGTACATAACCTTTCTACATATCGGTCAGGTAACGACACTGTTGATAGAATGATGTCAACCAGTCACAGTAACTGCCCACGTGTGTTGTGTCACACATACAGAATAACATGTGGCACATGTCTCTGTATTGACGTCCAGTGGTCTTTAGGTGTGTATTTAACGGTATCGCAATCCTTCGTGCTGGCTGAGAATTTAACTGAGAATATTAGTAAAGGAAACACACACACACACACACACACACACACACACACACATGGAGTCATGACTTAGCGTTAAGATATAAGCGGAATTTGAATTTTAGAGTGGGTAATAAGTTGTCGGATTTCAAAACTGGATCATTTTAAGGATATCAACGTCGTGTACCATATTCCCTTTGTAGTTTCAAAGGTTACAGAGGTTATTTTCAGCGATTTCGTTTATAATTGGAAACAGGACCTTTCACAAGTTGGTAGTGTAACTGGTAGGGGAGGTAATATGTTACGCACCTACTGTACTTTCAAGTTGGATTTTGGCAGTGAATTTTATGTTAGTTGTAATATGTCGCGTTCTATGAGAAAAGCACTAGCTTTGTTCAGATGTGGGGTAGCTCCGCTTAGAATCGAAACTAGCCGTTACGTTGGTTGTGCTTTAACTGAAAGAATTTGCTTTACTGTAAAGATTGTCTTGAAGATGAGTGTCATGTTTTATTGCAGTGTCCTTTGTATGCTGATGAGCGATTGCAACTTTTATCTAAATGTACAAGTCTTTTGGTTTCTCTTTTTTAAATCTTGGGGATGTTGAAAAAGTTAGTTTTATTCTATCTTGTCCAGATGTATCGTTTTTATCCGCCAAAACCTGCCTTGATATTCTTAAAAAGGGCACTATCTATCTATCTATCTATCTATGTATGTATCTATCTATGTATGTATGTATGTATGTATGTATGTATGTATGTATGTATGTATGTATGTATGTATGTATGTATGTATGTATGTATGTATGTATGTATGTATGTATGTATGTATGTATGTATGTATGTATGTATCTATCTATCTATCTATCTATCTATCTATCTATCTATCTATCTATCTATCTATCTATCTATCTATCTATCTATCTATCTATCTATCTATTTATCTATCTATCTATCTATCTATCTATCTATCTATCTATCCCTTAATACCGTTACTTCATCAGTTGTCCTCCATGAAATGCCATTCAGTGCTGTCAGCAGCCCAGGTAGACGCGGGTTAGAACTGGTCTCTAGTAGCCTATGCTGGTCGTGAAAGATGATGTTTGGACAGGCTCTCTGATTCGGCTGCTGTATGTCATCGTATCACTATTATCACGCTACGGATGATGTCAGTCACTTGATTGTCAGTCCACACACGAGTGTTGAAATACCGCCGACATATGGCTGGCATACCATGAGTTTGCAAACAAAACAGCCAATCACCAAAACGATCACCAAAACCAACAAAACAAAAACAAAAACAAGACAATCACCAAAACAATCACCAAGACAATCACCAAGACAATCACCAAAACAATCACCAAAACAATCACCAAAACAATCACCAAGACAATCGCCAAAACAATCAATCACCAAAACAATCACCAAAACAATCACCAAAACAATCACCAAAACAATCACCAAGACAATCACCAAAACAATCACCAAAACAATCACCAAAACAATCACCAAAACAATCACCAAAACAATCACCAAAACGAACAAAGCAATCACCAAAACAAACAAAACAAACAAAACAATCACCAAGACAATCACCAAAACAATCACCAAGACAATCACCAAAACAATCACCAAAACAATCATCAAGACAATCACCAAAACAATCACCAAAGCAATCACCAAAACGAACAAAACGATCACCAAAACAATCACCAAGACAATCACCAAAACAATCACCAAAACGAACAAAACAATCACCTATACAGCCACCAAAACAAACAAAACAATCACCAAAACAATCACAAAACCAACCAAACACTGAGATCACCATACGACCAACGACGATAATGCAGACGCAAGGGGGCGTTTAAACAAGTGTAAACTACAACATTACACTTGTAAGGAACTTTCCATTGTTTTATTTCGAAACATGTATATTCATACCAAATGACCCTCGCGGGTATAGATATACATTGGTGGGCTGTGGTTGTCCTCTGGCAGCTAGGGACACCGTAGTAATGGTTGTAAATAATACTATGTTGCTCTAGTTTCAAACAGCAGTGTGTTGATTTACTGGTTTAACAACTTGGAGAGTGTTCTAAATACACAATGTATTTAATCACCAGATAAAGCATCCTGTTTGAAACCTGTAAACGATAATGAAAAAATCGTCTAATTTTTTATCGATACCTTCGTTATTCGTTGATTATAGAAGATGGACGGTTATGCACTAAGAAAAATGACAATCATATTTTGTCGTTTCCACACAGAACCAATATAAGAAATTGAACAATCACTTTTGCTTTGCATTGAACGTTGGTGTCATAATAGCACAGGAGAGCAGTTATTGATACGTATTGATACGTATTGATACGTGTGGTTGGGAAGCCTAGTTGCTATGGTGGTCGCTCTTCACCCTGACGACTCGGGTTCGATTCCCAGCATACTTACAAAGCGAGGAACCAGATTCGGTTCAAGGGGTTGTGTCTGTCTTATTACTCGACAAATTCTCTTCTTGTAACATATCTTGCAACCCCTTGTTAATATTCTTCCTATCTGTAAGAGCATATTTGGAATTTCAAAAGCGCGATAACCTTTTGGTGTTTAAGAAGTAAACGCCAATGTCAGCAAAATATGTACATAAATTTCATCTGGATATGGTATGTCGTCCTTCACCCGTATTTGACGGCATTCTTTCTGCGCTAAGCTTGACTTCACGTCGACTATGGCTGTGACCTTCTCCGGGTCTACGATCAAATCAGTCAATGACGTCACGGGTCGTGAACCTCCAAACATCGTTGTCGGCGCAACATGGTACGTAGTAAAAACAGTACATCCGGAAGCTCTTGTACTGTAAGGCGGCCAGCACCCTACCAATAGGATTACTTCATTAATTATCTGTGTTGACGTCAAATGATGCACTGGCTGATAACGCCACAATGACAACAGTCAATAGGGACATCCCGAGACAGGGTAACATGTTGTGTCACGTGACTATCTGGTCGTTATAGCTCATATCTCCGTATAGGTTACGCTATGCCAAATCAAAATCCGTAGTAAACAATTAGTACTTTCCGCAGCCTTTGGTGCAGATTGTATCATCTGAGGGCTGGAACATTCTGTAAGATTTTTGTGTTTTGTACATGTACATCAGTCCATTAATTAAAACTGAACCGATTTATAAGACAAGTACATGGATTTCAAATTCTTATCTATTGTATAACACAACGTTTCTGGGCCACTTCTTGTCCCTTCTTCAGGTGATTAAAGACAGGTGTAGAAAACATATATACATGTATATGCCAGATTCACATTTACATTTAGTGCTGTCTTTTCAACATGATGACTTACGCTGAATGTGGCCACAGATATTTCCAAGCGGTTGACATTTTGTGGTTGGTCTGTTTAGCTTCCTGAAACACGAAAAAGAAGCTGGCTGGGGTAATCATTTTTATATTTGTATTGCTGTATTGAGGCCAGACTATGCACACAGGAACATGTGATAGCGGTTGAGGGCTTAGTTCATTTTTAAAAAGATATGTGATGTTACTACAGAAGTCAATGGGGAAATATTTGGTTTGGTGTAAACTGTAGCTCAACACTGGAATAGCGTAATGAATGAGTGAGTGAAATGCCTTCTATATTCCGATTTAGGACGTTTTCCATTTTCAGGGCCATTCCTTGATACATTAACCCGATTCCGCACTTTTAGAGTCTTCTGTGAAACTTGATACCAATGCGATCTGTACACTGTGTTATTTCTCAGTGATTAGGGGTATCGTGTTTTCACAGGAATCACAATCACACTACATTCTCAATATCGCTGTTCTAATTTTGAATTACGTTTCAATGATTGGGAATATATGTAAAATACACTGTGTAAATGGATGTTTTGTCTCAAACAGGGTAATATGTTCCACTGATGAGGGTTCGGATACTGAATCCATGCCGACCACACACAAACACACGCACACATGCATGCACGCGCGCTCACATTCACACACGCGGGAGCTCACACACGCGTATACGGGATCACACACACGCTCATTCACACATGCGCACACGCTCTCACATTCACACACGCGGGAGCTCACATACGCATACACAGGAGTTCTCTCAGCCTCACACATATGCGCACGGACACACACACTCACGCATACAAACACGACCACGCCCACCCTCATACAACCACAGGACGTCGCTAAGTGCAACAATACTGAACTTGACGCTGCACCTCCTCCTGTCTGAATGCACCCCCAACCCTAACTCCCCTCCCCTCCTTCATACACCCCCTCAAAATTTAATAAATATTTTTAGAATAAATAAACATATAAAAATGCCCTAAAAATATATTTAAATAAAAAAAAATTCATGAATGGTTAAAAAACACCCGACTGCGTTCGACTCCAATCCGGTATTCTCCGGGATTTCAAATGTACACACATTACGGCATCACTAAACAAAGACTTTTCTATGACTCATCCAGTATGTTTGAACAAGGTCACACTGGAGGAAATATCGCCAGTGACTGTGTTCCTGTGTCTACTCGACTTGTAGGATGCAACACTAAAGTGTGTGACGATGGAAGGTAGCCAGGAACATCATAATGAACACAGTGACCGTTGGTTAGCCTCATGGCTGCATTAGCTAGTAATACAATACTGTAAACTATCAACGATGTTAATCCCGTGGTGATGACATCACGATCAAGGAGGATTATTGATTAAATCCGTTAATGATGAATTATTTTTATATTGTCATTTTGTTTTTGTTGTTGTTTGTGGGTTTTTTTCTTTTTTTGTGTGTGTGTTGTTCTTTTAGGAACATACTGCATCAGTGACCGAGTGATGGAAGCGCATCTATCAACTCATCTCCCCATCTCCCTGCGGTGTATACAACTGTGAGTGAGTGAGTTTGGTTTTACGCCGCTTTTAGCAATATTCCAGCAATATCAAGGCAGGGGACACCAGAATTGGGCTTCACACATTGTACCCATGTGGGGAATTCAGTGTGACGAGCGAACGCCTTTACCACTGGGCTACCCCACCGCCCCTCATGTATTGGAGGTTGTTAATGAATGGAAGAATGTTTTTAGGTATCATGACACAACATTCAACCCATGTTATCTAAATTCGGCTGATTTAGAGCTTCCCTTATATCTTTAACAACATCAACCACACTAAGAGGTAGACAGTAGATGCAAACATGGATTTGTACATTCCAGCGGGGTCATTGCGGTTTGGCAATCGTCCTCAAAAGTCTACACAGCATATGTTGGTGGTTTTTTAATGATTGCCGTCGAATCAGAGGTCATTACAAATCAAAGACACCAAAACAGTAAATACATATAACATCATCAAACATACTCATATACATGATATGGCCAGCAACAATCATACAAGGAATATACATTGATGGCCCTGTCGGTGGCACACAGGTTAGATTTAGACTGAACGAACCGGGATTCGAAGCCATGGTATGACAAGGGCGCAAGTCATCACAGAGAAATGTGGTATCTGGGACTTTTGGGCTACGCGATCCCACTTGTTGAATTATGCATTTCACGTGACGCATCGTTTGTTATTAATCTTGAAATGATACGTAGTACCTGTGTTATGTATCTGAGTGGGGTATTATCTCAGCGAGCTAACACTATAAACGTCTACTCGTCTGGACTAGTACAAGCAGCCACACATACCCGCGCATGCACGTCGTCATATGTGCGAAATATTCTTTAGTACGACGTTAAACCTCATTTCACCTCACCTCACCTCACCTCACCTCACCTCACCTCACCTCACCTCACCTCACCTGATACAAATCAAAATACTAAATTATGTTTATAGTGGCTGACAACGGGATACTATACCTCTGGTAGATCGAATGTCGAAGTATTGTCGGGTTTCTGTGGTGCACAAATACGATCTTCTTAAACTGGTTACATGGACGTCAGTCGTCTTGTTCATTCTTTCTCTTTCTCCCGCCATTGTGATTTGGTATAGAGACTGGATATTATTTCAAGTTCATAATCAGTTTAATTTTGTCTCAGGCATTTATATTTTCTCCTCATTTCTGCAGTACAACGTTAAGACAATTTATATATAAATACGTATTGGTACAAAAACACGGCCCCATCCAGGATATCTGAGGGGCGGCAGTAGGAACACGACATCAGTAATATGAAAAGGGATTTGACTTATCCTCGAAGAGCATTTCGTTTATGAAGCCACGAGAATGCACGTGTGTACGCGTGTGCGTGTGTGTATATGTGTTTGGTTGTATGTTTTAGTCAGGACGTATAGTGTGCGAGAACTGATCTACCATGCCAGGGTTATAATGGATGATCTCCCCTGATTTAGAATTAGCCAGGGTAACAACAAGAGTCTTCTGTTAACATCCTTACGGGTTGACGCGGGGCGTTGGGGTGACCAACCGGTTAAAACGTTCGCTCGTCACGCCGAAAACCCGGAACAATGTGCGAAGCCTATTTCTGGTGTTCCCGACGTGATATTGCTGGAATATTTCTAAAAGCGGCATAAAACGAAAGTCACTCACGGGTTGACGCTGCCAGTGATCGGCCAAAGTAAACGTAACTATGGATAGATGTTCATGCCATCTCGTCCTGATGTGGTCACAGGGACTGATTACGACAGCAATTGTCCCAATAAACATTATTTTCCAAAGGCTAACTTCTGTGGTCCTAGAACATGTACATGCATGCCTCTATCAATCATGTCTATCACGGTAATCTGGATTGTTGTTTCTACTACAGAACTGTCATATTTTCACCATTACATATTGACTTAGCAGCCAAGAACTAGCCTCGCAACACGTGCCTTAGACTAAGGCTTAGTCTCTGAATATATATAATTTTGAGAGTAACAAACAAGCCCATTTAAATTGAAAAGGAGCCCTAGGGAGACCAGAGATTCAGACCTGAGGAAATCTAGACTTGCTTTATTTAGGGCTTTAGCACTGCAGAGAGGGCTTGGCAGTAGGGACAATAATGTGGTTCAGGGACTGTGAGACAGACTACACGTGCCTTGACAACCCTCCGAATACATGCAGGTCACGTGGGTCATGCTGTAGCTAGGGGTTTGCTAATTATGTCCTGAAATACTCATCCGTCTATCCATTACTGTTGCAAAAAAAATGAATGTAAAATTAGAATGATTTTAAAGGAGGTCAGATAACTTAAATTGTTCAGCTTGTACAAGTGTGCCATTCCCCGTGTTACTATTTGTCATCGGTCCCCGTGCAGGAAAACACTCTCACTGTTAACCAACCACATTTAGTGGTGTGATGTTTTCATTAAACACGTTGTCGATCTGGACAAGACAAGCTGCGCAATTGCGGTTTGGAAAACCCAAAGGATCTGCCATGGCACGAACAGACTCGGTGAATCAAGCTTGACCCGGGCTCAACAGCATTAGACAGAGGGGGTGACTAATCGTTGTCACCCCCGCACATCTTGCATTTCGGGGGCGAAAAGTGACCCCCTTTTTAAAACCTCTTTCACGTCGACAATCGGAAACTAGATTTCCTATGGTTAGGCCGCTTAAACTATTTTCGTTGTTCGCCACCTTTTAAAACCAAAAATGACTGAATTGAAAAGGAATGCAAGTCAAACATTCTGTCAGTAATGTTGATTTTGATGTATCACCGTACAGCTCGGCCGTACTACTCGTATCTCTTGAGTTGAGGGGGCCTTGGGGTAGCCTAGTGGTTAAAGCTTCCGATCGTCATGCTGAGTTCACCCTAGTTCGATTCCCCGCATATGTGAAGCCCATTTCTGGTGTTCCCAGCCGTGATATTGCTGAAATATTGCTAAAAGCGGCGTAAAACTAAACTCACTCACCCTTGTGTGGAGAAACATGACGTGATTTTAAACAAGAGCTCAACAATTTTGAGTTAATGCATTAAAACTCTTGAAGTCGAAGCAAAGAAGAGCGCAGTCTAGGGTAAAATTGTAGTAATTATAACTAGCTCATGATACACGAGGTCAAGCTTCAATTGGATTCACTACAACATATGGATCAGTATGGATCAGGGGATAGTCAATCTGTTTGTGTCGACTTGTATATATCTACGTAGAACGTTCTCGTATAAACTCACAGTCTATTCAAATATAATAAATGTGTTACTTGCTTCAGTAACGAATCAAACAACGCGTGGGTGTATATACAAACAGCGCGTGGGTGTATATACAAACGAAACGCATAAAAGTATAAACGCTGTAACAAACAAAGCAGTATCGTCCTTCAGCATTTAAACGACAGATGGAATCATTTTAAACACGTATTTAAATGTCGCGCTCACAAAATAACTGGAGTATATCGTGTACTGTGAAATGAGTGTTCAATCGCAACATTTCTTGTGTGCCTTCACGCACTGCACACTCCCTTTAGTAAGAGGACATCAAGAATCCGGCGACTAATATTCAAGTCATCGATTCTGTTGCTGAAAACATATAATTGTTTAAATGATGATAAAAACACATTTTGTTAAAACGGACGCTTTCCAACGTAGAGTGTGTGAGTGAGCAAAGTATAGTTTTACGCCACTTTTAGCAATATTCCAGCAATATCACGGTGGGGGACACCGGAAATGGGCTTCACACATTGTACCCGTGTGGGGAATCGAACCCGGGTCTTCGGTGTGACGAGCGAACGCTTTAACCACTAGCCTCCCACACTGCCCCTATGTAACTATGATTTTAAACCAGTCGACAATGTAAGTAAAGAATCTTAAAACATGAGTAATATTTGTCACATTTCCTTCTTCTGAACGTTCTGAGATCGTTGACCTCTGTTGCTATGAGTAACACCATGTTCCAAAAGAGTGCTGTCGTCATGGTAAACGGGACGTGCTACGTTTGGAAATGAAATCACCGTGTTTCATTGGATAAAAGCCGTTGGATACAGTATCATGGTTATATTGTGGGCATGTCGGCACACGGGAATATCATATACGGCTCATTGTTGTTCACAGACAACAACATTTCCTTTGGTAGGGTAGAAATTATCTTTCTTCTCTTTGTAGAGCAATATCGTGAATCTTGTCGAGGGCGATACGTCGTTTAATTGCATGGCATGAATGATATCGCCATCCTTCGATCCATTACAATATTAAAGCATTTGAACTGTGACCTGCACTGACGTACAAAAGAAAGTATACACAGGATGTTTTGTGATTATTTTTTACACATCAATGTAAATACATATTGAATGTGTTTTGATTGTGACCTACATGGCATAGACATTACCTACGTGTGATCAAGACATCACTGATGCGGTGGCGGTGGGGTAGCCAAGGGGTTAAAGCGTTCGCTCGTCACGCTGAAGACCCGGGTTCGATTCCCCACATGGGTACAATGTGTGAAGCCCATTTCTGGTGTCCCCCACCGTGATATTGCGTGAATATTGCTAAAAGCGGCGTAAAACCATACTCACTCACTCACATCACTGTTGCGGCATTTTCAGAGAAGGGACGCCTGTCATCGCCCCTATGTCTGTTGACTGACTGACTGAATTTGGTTTTACGCCGCTTTAAGCAATATTCCAGCAACATCAAGGCGGACGCCTATCATCACACATTGTACCCATGTCTGAACCCGGGTCTTTTGAAAAACAATCCAATGATTTTGACTAAATTAGAGGTGAAATAACCCAGTAGAGCTGACTGGCATGTAGCAATAATCCAGCTATACCATGACGAATCACGTTTTGTCATACGAGTGCTTGATGGCATGACCACTCTCGGAGACTGATGACATCACTAACCCGATGACGCATGTGACCTAATTCTTCTCATTTGTCTCTCTTGTGAGTGAGTGAGTTTAGTTTTTCGCCGCACTCAGCAATATTCCAGCTATATGGCAGCAGTTGAACGTATGTAAACCTGGTAGTCGGCTGTATAGTGATATTACCGTTATACCGGTGTAGATTGATGCCAGGTGCTGCATGAATGTGTATCACAATATGTTTGGAAAATAATTACCCAAATGTTTTTCAAAATCATGTAAACATGTATCTTATAGGGTAAGTGCACGCTGGTAATAAGTCGATACTAATATTATGAAATTCAGAGAAGGAAAACAAACACATTTCTGTGATCGGAAATGCGACAGATATTGACCTTGAAAGAGTACTCAGAAAACTTCCCTTACACCAAGGAAAATCGCCTACACACACACGCACACACGCACGCACGCACGCACATTCATACACACACGCAAACACGAGAGAGAGAGAGTTTTGAGAGAGAGAGAGAGAGAGAGAGAGAGACTTTTAGAGAGGAGAGAGAGAGAGAGAGAGAGAGAGAGAGAGAGAGAGCAAGAGAGAGAGAGAGAGAGAGAGAGAGAGAGAGAGAGAGAGAGAGAGGAGAGAGGGAGAGAGGGAGAGAGAGAGAGAGAGAGGGAGGGAGGGGAGAGAGGGGAGAGAGAGGGAGAGAGAGAGGAGGGAGGAGAGAGGAGAGAGAGAGAGAGAGAGAGAGAGAGAGAGAGAGAGAGAGAGAGAGAGAGTGCACACTACAGAGGGTTAGCTTACATAATATACATCTTACTGCAATAACATACACACAGGAGAGAGAGAGAGGGAGAGAGAGAGAGAGAGAGAGAGAGAGAGAGAGAGAGAGAGAGAGAGAGAGAGAGAGAGAGAGAGAGAGGGGAGAGAGAGAGAGAGAGAGAGAGAGAGAGAGAGAGAGAGAGAGAGAGAAAGAGAGAGAGAGAGGAGAGAGAGAGAGAGAGAGAGAGAGAGAGAGAGAGGAGAGAGAGAGAGAGAGAGAGAGTGAGAGAGAGAGAGAGAGAGAGAGGAGAGAGAGAGAGAGAGAGAGAGAGAGAGGGGAGAGGAGAGAGAGAGAGAGAGAGAGGGAGAGAGAGAGGAGAGAGAGAGAGAGAGAGAGAGAGAGAGAGAGAGAGAGAGAGAGAGAGAGAGAGAGAGAGAGAGAGAGAGAGAGAGAGAGAGAGAGAGAGAGAGAGAGAGAGAGAGAGAGAGAGAGAGAGTGCACACTACAGAGGGTTAGCTTACATAATATACATCTTACTGCAATAACTGCCGAGAGAGAGTACACACTACACACCCTGCATGTGTGTAATTATTTGTTGATAAATCAATAAATAACAATAAAGGCCAATACGCGTCACTAGTTCCTAACGTCGGTTATTGGGAAGCTTCGGTTCAGTGTACGTACAGTGAGCCCTTAATTCCGTTGCTTCGCATAATTGATAAATGTCGATTCAGGAAGGTCAGTGTGTCGGTAGAGACACACACTGGAAATCAGGGTAAACCTGGCGATGTTTTCGCAAACAACAGTTTACTAAATCTCATCCCGATTTACGAATCAAAGGACCGAAACATTTCTTCTTTGATGGGCATTTTAGAAGTTGCGTTGATGAAGAATGATGACAATTTTTATGAAAATACAACTTCTTTTATTCTGTGAAAGGCGACCTTCCAACATATATACTATTGTCGTTGTCCAGCAAGTGATTAGAATCTATGTCGAACCGTCCCCCTTCACAGAATAAAAGAAGTTTTGTATCCATAACAATTGTCATCATTCTTGACCGAAACATTGTTTTGACGATACTTCCTCTCTGAATAAACCCGGATAAAGAACTCTAAATTAGCGATGAGTTAGTAAGAGTCCTTGATTCATCCACACAACACAGAGACTGAAGAGCAAACTGGGCATGAGGAGTATTCAACAGCAAGAGAGGAAGATCAGCATGACACCTACAAGATGCCTTAGGATTGTACGTTG
Source organism: Haliotis rubra (assembly GCF_003918875.1). NCBI lineage: Eukaryota > Metazoa > Mollusca > Gastropoda > Lepetellida > Haliotidae > Haliotis > Haliotis rubra. The sequence goes on along the minus strand of NW_025767445.1, from coordinate 84,036 downwards.
GGTTACCATTATGGCATTACAACAGGCTAGCACTATGGTATTACAACAGGCTGGCACTATGGTATTACAATGGGCTAGAACTATGGTATTACAATGGGTTACCACTATGGTATTACAACAGGCTAGCACTATGGTATTACAATGGGCTAGCACTATGGTATTACAATGGGCTAGCACTATGGTATCACCATGGGTTAGCACTACGGTATTACAATGGGTTAGCACTATGGTATTACAATGGGTTAGCACTATGGTATTACAATTGGCTAGAACCATGGTATTACAATGGGCTAGCAATATGGTATTACAACAGGGTTAGCACTACGGTATTACAACGGGTTAGCACTATGGTATTACAATGGGCTAGAACTATGGTATTACAATGGGTTAGCACTATGGTATTAAAATAGGATAGAACTATGGTATTACAATGGGTTAGCACTATGGTATTACAATGGGTTACCTCTATGGTATTACAACAGGCTAGCACTATGGTATTACAACAGGCTAGCACTATGGTATTACGATGGGTTAGCACTACGGTATTAGAATGGCCTACAACTATAGTATTACAATGGGCTAGCACTATGGCATTACAATGGGTTACCACTATGGTATTACAACAGGCTAGCACTATGGTATTACGATGGGCTAGAACTATGGTATTACAATGGGTTAGCACTATGGTATTAAAATAGGATAGAACTATGGTATTACAATGGGTTAGCACTATGGTATTACAATGGGTTACCTCTATGGTATTACAACAGGCTAGCACTATGGTATTACAACAGGCTAGCACTATGGTATTACGATGGGTTAGCACTACGGTATTAGAATGGCCTACAACTATAGTATTACAATGGGCTAGCACTATGGCATTACAATGGGTTACCACTATGGTATTACAACAGGCTAGCACTATGGTATTACGATGGGCTAGAACTATGTTATTACGATGGGCTAGCACTATGCTATTACAATGGGCTAGAACTATGGTATTACAACAGGTTGGCACTGTGGTACTACAATGGGCTAGAACTATGGTATTACAATGGGTTACCACTATGTTATTACGATGGGCTAGAACTATGGTATTACAATGGGCTAGAACTATGGTATTACAATGGGATAGAACTATGGTATTACAATGGGCTAGCACTATGGTATTACAATGAGTTACCACTATGTTATTACGATGGGCTAGAGCTGTGGTATTACAATAGGCTAGCACTATGGTATTACGATGGGCTAGAACTACGGTATTACAATGGGCTAGAATTATGGTATTACAATGGGTTACCACTATGTTATGACGATGGGCTAGAACTGTGGTATTACAACAGGCTAGCACTATGGTATTACGATGGGCTAGAACTATTGTATTACAATGGGCTAGCACTATGGTATTACAATGGGTTACCACTATGTTATTACGATGGGCTAGAACTGTGGTATTACAATGGGCTAGAACTATGGTATTACAACAGGCTAGCACTATGGTATAACAATGGGCTAGCACTATGGTATTACAATGGGTTAGCACTATGGTATTACAATGGGTTAGCACTACGTTATTAAAATGGGTTACCACTATGGCATTACAATGGGCTAGCACTATGGTATTAAAATGGGATGAAACTACGGTAAAACAATGGGTTACCATTATGGTATTACAATGGGTTACCACTATGGTATTACAACAGGCTAGCACTATGGTATTACGATGGGCTAGAACTATGTTATTACGATGGGCTAGCACTATGCTATTACAATGGGCTATAACTACGGTATTACAACAGGCTGGCACTATGGTATTACAATGGGCTAGAACTATGGTATTACAATGGGCTAGAATTATGGTATTACAATGGGTTACCACTATGTTATGACGATGGGCTAGAACTATTGTATTACAATGGGCTAGAACTATTGTATTACAACAGGCTAACACTATGGTATTACGATGGGCTAGAACTATGGTATTACAATGGGCTAGCACTATGGTATTACAATGGGTTACCACTATGTTATTACGATGGGCTAGAACTGTGGTATTACAATGGGCTAGCACTATGGTATTACGATGGGCTAGAACTATTGGGTTACAATGGGCTACCACCATGGTATTACAATGGGTTACCACTAAGTTATTACGATGGGCTAGAACTGTGGTATTACAATGGGCTAGAACTATTGTATTACAACAGGCTAGCACTATGGTATTACAATGGGCTACCTCTATGGTATTACAATGGGTTAGCACTACGTTATTACAATGGGTTACCACTATGGCATTACAATGGGCTAGCACTATGGCATTACAACAGGCTAGCACTATGGTATTACGATGGGCTAGAACTATTGTATTACAATGGGCTAGAAGCACCATGGTATTACAATGGGTTACCACTATGGTATTACAATGGGCCAGAACTGTGGCATTACAATGGGCCACACTATGGTATGATGGCTAGCAACTGTGGTATTACAATGGGCTTAGAACTATGGTATTACGATGGGCTAGCACTATGGTATTACAATTGGGCCAGAACTATGTTATTACGATGGGCTAGAACTATATGGTATTACAATGGGCTAGAACTCATTGGTGGCTATTACATTACGATGGCTAGAACTGTGGTATTACAATGGGCTAGCACTATGGTATTACGATGGGCTAGAACTATTGTGTTACAATGGGCTAGCACTATGGTATTACAATGGGTTACCACTAAGTTATTACGATGGGCTAGAACTATGGTATTACAATGGGCTAGAACTATGCACAACATGCTAGCATTACAATGGGTTAGCACTATGGTATTACAATGGGTTAGCACAATGGTATTACAATGGGTTAGCACTATTACAATGGGTTACCATTACAACAATGGGCTAGCACTATGACATTACAATGGGCCAGCACTATGGTATTACAATGGGCTAGCACTGGTATTACAATGAGCTAGCATTACAAATGGGTTACCACTATGTTATTACAATGGGCTAGAACTATGGTTTTACAATGGGTTAGCACTATGGTATTACAAATGGGTTACCACTATGGCATTACAACAGGCTAGCACTATGGTATTACAATGGGCTACCACTATGGTATTTCAATGGGCTAGCACTATGGTATAACAATGGGCTAGAACTATGGTTTTACAATGGGTTAGCACTACGGTATTACAATGGGTTACCACTATGGCTTTACAACAGGCTAGCACTATGGTGTTACAACAGGGTAGCACTATGGTATTACAATGGGCTAGCACTGTGGTATTACGATGGGCTAGAACTATGGTATTACAACGGGCTAGCACTATGGTATTACAATGGGTTACCACTATGTTATTACGATGGGCTAGAACTTTGGTATTACAATGGACAAGAACTATGGTATTACAACAGGCTAGCACTATGGTATTACAATGGGCTAGCACTATGGTACTACAATGGGTTAACACTATAGTATTACAATGGGTTAGCACTACGTTATTACAATGGATTACCACTATGGCATTACAATGGGCTAGCACTATGGTATTACAACAGGCTAGCACTATGGTATTACGATGGGCTAGAACTATGGTATTACAATGGGCTAGCACTATGGTATTACAATGGGTTACCACTATGGTATTACGATGGGCTAGACCTGTGGTATTACAATGGGCTAGTACTATGGTATTACAACAGGCTAGCACTATGGTATTACAATGGGTTAGCTCTATGGTATTACAATAGGCTAGCACTATGGTATTACAATGGGCTAGCACTACGGTACTACATTTGGTTAAGACTATGGTATTACAATGGGCTAGCACTATGGTATTACAATGGGCCAGCACTATGGTATTACAATGGGTTAGCACTATGGTATTACAATTGGTTAGCACTACGTTATTACAATGGGTTACCACTCTGGCATTACAATGGGCTAGCACTATGGTATTACAACAGGCCAGCACTGTGGTATTACGATGGGCTAGAACTATGGTATTACAATGGGCTAGCACTATGGTATTACAATGGGCTAGAACTATGGTTTTACAATGGGTTAGCACTACGGTATTACAATGGGTTACCACTATGGCATTACAACAGGCTAGCACTATGGTATTACAACAGGGTAGCACTATGGTATTACAATGGGCTAGCACTATGGTATTACAATGGGTTAGAACTATGGTATTACAATGGGTTAGCACTATGGTATTACAATGGGCTAGCACTATGGTATTAAAATGGGCTAGCACTATGGTATTGAAATGGGTAAGCACTACGGTATTTCAATGGGCTAGCACTATGGTATTACAATGGGTTAACACTATGGTATTACAATGGGCTAGCAGTATAATATTACAATGGACAAGCACTATATGGTATTACAATGGGCTTACACTATGGTATTACAATGGGATATCACTATGGTATTACAATGTGCTAGCACTATGGTATTACAATGGGCTGACACTATGGTGTTACAATGGGCTGACACTATGGTGTTACAATGGGCTAACACTATGGTGTTACAATGTGCTAGCACTATGGTATTACAATGGGATATCACTATAAAACCAGCAGGGATCCATGAAAACAGTTACACGCACGCACACGCATTCATTGTCTTTGCATAACTAATGATAAGCTCTCATACTCATATGATAATCTTGTACGTAACGTCACATCGTGACCTCGGCTGAAGGAGGTACTTCAGGCGAGTGTGTAACTGTAGGTTGTGTGCTATTGGGGGACGTAGGGGGGAATTCCCCTACATAGTTCAACGTACAGTCAGCGGACAGCTATAGCTGAACACTACATCATGCTTACTTCACATGCTATATCTGAACGTATATTGTAAACATGCTGAAGGAAATACAAGACACTGAATATAGATGTACAACCTCTTTATAGTGTACACACGACGTTCCTGGGCTAATACCTGCCCCTCCATCAGCTGATGAGCATAGCCCAAAAACGTCGTGTGTATAAAATAAAGAAGTAGCACATCAATAACAAGTGTCTTGTATTACCCTACCAACTTCTCAATGACTATTAAACATCTGATGCTGAAGGAACTCACAGACGCGCTGCCAGGTATCTTATAATACCAGATCACAGCACGAAGCCTTTTCAAATCTAAATGTTTAGTTTGACTGACACGGAATATTATTCCCCGTGGTCATGTTCCTGTTTTCTGTCGTTAACCAACCAGTCCCGGCACCCTGTGCTTGTCATCAGATCGACTGAACAGACGCGATTATATTACAGCTTTACATAGAATCCCACGTGACGCAAGAATATGTACAACATGTAATGAAAATGATTTAGATGTCATTGAATTCCATTTTGTCTTAAATATTAAGTATATTCACTCAAAGGATCACGTAATATCAAGCCATGTTATGATAAATATGACTCAGTACATAATGTCGTACTGTTGTTTTCCACCATACACAGTGGACGTAGAATATTGCTGTGTACGACGGCAAACAACAAAGACAGGCTGCAGTCATGTAGCTATAATATTGCTGAGTGTGACGTCAAACAACAAAGACAGGTTGCAGACATATAGCTATAATATTGCTGAGTGTGACGTCAAACAACAAAGACATGTTGCAGTCATGTAGCTATAATATTGCTGAGTGTGACGTCAAACAACAAAGACAGGCTGCAGTCATGTAGCTATAATATTGCTGAGTGTGACGTCAAACAACAAAGACATGTTGCAGTCGTAGCTATAATATTGCTGAGTGTGACGTTAAACAACAAAGACAGGTTGCAGTCATATAGCTATAATATTGCTGAGTGTGACGTCAAACAACAAAGACAGGCTGCAGTCATATAGCTATAATATTGCTGAGTGTGACATCAAACAACAAAGACACGCTGCAGTTATGTAGCTATAATATTGCTGAGTGTGACGTCAAACTACAAAGACAGGCTGCAGTCATGTAGCTATAATATTGCTGAGTGTGGCGTCAAACAACAAAGACAGGCTGCAGTCATGTAGCTATAATATTGCTGAGTGTGACGTCAAACAACAAAGACAGGCTGCAGTCGTAGCTATAATATTGCCGAGTGTGACGTCAAACAACAAAGACAGGCTGCAGTCATATAGCTATAATATTGCTGAGTGTGACATCAAACTACAAAGACAGGCTGCAGTCATGTAGCTATAATATTGCTGAGTGTGACATCAAACAACAAAGACACGCTGCAGTTATGTAGCTATAATATTGCTGAGTGTGACGTCAAACTACAAAGGCAGGCTGCAGTCATGTAGCTATAATATTGCTGAGTGTGACGTCAAACAACAAAGACAGGCTGCAGTCATGTAGCTATAATATTGCTGAGTGTGACGTCAAACAACAAAGACAGGCTGCAGTCGTAGCTATAATATTGCCGAGTGTGACGTCAAACAACAAAGACAGGCTGCAGTCATATAGCTATAATATTGCTGAGTGTGACATCAAACTACAAAGACAGGCTGCAGTCATGTAGCTATAATATTGCTGAGTGTGGCGTCAAACAACAAAGACAGGCTGCAGTCATGTAGCTATAATATTGCTGATTGTGACGTCAAACAACAAAGACAGGCTGCAGTCGTAGCTATAATATTGCCGAGTGTGACGTCAAACAACAAAGACAGGCTGCAGTCATATAGCTATAATATTGCTGAGTGTGACATCAAACTACAAAGACAGGCTGCAGTCATGTAGCTATAATATTGCTGAGTGTGGCGTCAAACAACAAAGACAGGCTGCAGTCATGTAGCTATGATATTGCTGATTGTGACGTCAAACAAAAAAGACAGGCTGCAGTCATGTAGCTATAATATTGCTGAGTGTGACGTCAAACAACAAAGACACGCTGCAGTCATGTAGCTATAATATTGCTGAGTGTGACGTCATACAACAAAGACAGGCTGCAGTCATGTAGCTATAATATTGCTGAGTGTGACGTCATACAACAAAGACAGGCTGCAGTCATGTAGCTATAATATTGCTGAGTGTGACGTCAAACAACAAAGACAGGCTGCAGTCATGTAGCTATAATATTGCTGAGTGTGACGTCAAACAACAAAGACAGGCTGCAGACATATAGCTATAATATTGCTGAGTGTGACGTCAAACAACAAAGACAGGCTGCAGTCATGTAGCTATAATATTGCTGAGTGTGACATCAAACAACAAAGACAGGCTGCAGTCATGTAGCTATGATATTGCTGATTGTGACGTCAAACAAAAAAGACAGGCTGCAGTCATGTAGCTATAATATTGCTGAGTGTGACGTCAAACAACAAAGACACGCTGCAGTCATGTAGCTATAATATTGCTGAGTGTGACGTCATACAACAAAGACAGGCTGCAGTCATGTAGCTATAATATTGCTGAGTGTGACGTCAAACAACAAAGACAGGCTGCAGTCATGTAGCTATAATATTGCTGAGTGTGACGTCAAACAACAAAGACAGGCTGCAGACATATAGCTATAATATTGCTGAGTGTGACGTCAAACAACAAAGACAGGCTGCAGTCATGTAGCTATAATATTGCTGAGTGTGACATCAAACAACAAAGACAGGCTGCAGTCACATAGCTATAATATTGCTGAGTGTGACGTCAAACAACAAAGACAGGCTGCAGTCACATAGCTATAATATTGCTGAGTGTGACGTCAAACAACAAAGACAGGCTGCAGTCATATAGCTATAATATTGCTGAGTGTGACGTCATACAACAAAGACAGGCTGCAGTCATGTAGCTATAATATTGCTGAGTGTGACGTCAAACAACAAAGACAGGCTGCAGTCACATAGCTATAATATTGCTGAGTGTGACGTCAAACAACAAAGACAGAACTGTAATAATGCTGAGTTAAGCATCAAAGACAGGTCGACTCAGTTAGATCGGTGCTCACAAGGTAATCGAGCTGATTCAGGGAATAGCACTTCAGCTATTTTGGATGAAAACGGATTTTGAGTCAGCGATCGTGTTTCCAGGGACGCCATCGTTTATCACAATTCGAGAGTAGATGTCGTGCTGTAACTTGATAGTACTTGACGGAATGGAGTCCTCACTCGGGGAACGGAACAGGCAAGACTGGGGCACTGGGAACACAATAGTCTGTCTCACAGCCTCTGAGCCGCACTGTCTTCTTTACTGCCCACACCTTTCTGCAATTCAAATCCACGCACAGGAAGTCTTCCCATCTTACTCGGCTCCTTTTCAGTTGCAATGAGATTATTTGTTACTATGAAAATGATATTTATTCAGAGACTAAGCGTTAGTCTAGGAACCCAGCGACATGTGTCTTTGGGTAAAGTGTAATAGGTTTAAGCGTCGAGTTTGAGATATTGCATCTTTATTTTACAGCAACATGAGTGTATGCGTGCAGGCGTGTCTGCTTAAATGTGTAATACTAGTCAGACAGTCGGGAATAATGCCGGCTTGAAGTACTTACCAACTGAAATAACACGCCACAGTTAACTACAAATAGAAGACTCAGACAGTATACCAACTCCAATCCGACTAGTCCATTTGTTATCTCTTACTGTCGAAAACCAGGCGGGGAAACAACAAACAACATTTTAGGTTTCCTCTACAGATTGATTGGGTCAGTAGCTCAGTGGGCTAGCACTATAAAACCAGCTTCAGTTTGGGCTATTACAAGCACCCGCACATACACATACACACGCATGCACGTCGTCATATGAGCGAAATATTCTCAAGCACGACGGACAAACGTTTCAACGCGGAATGTAATGGAAACATCAGACAAACTCTGGAAAAACCGTTACATAACGTATTCTAAAATGAAAAAAGAAATTGCTTAGCCAACTGTCATCATTTTGTTTTGATTTTCTGTGTGAGGTTTTGGAGGATAGAGTAACAGTTGCATGAACAGGCTCAAAGGGCCGGTGGTGTGTGTGTGTGTGTGGGGGTGCACGTGCAGCTGTGACAATCGATTTATTGAGACGGTACATGAGCCAATGATATTCACGTCTGACATCATTATTTTCAAGGTTTGTGATTTATTTGAAGGCGAAAGTGGAAGGGGTTGTCCTAAATATTCCCGGACTGCATGTGCAATTGGGTTATCTGAAAGACAATTGAAACATTTTTTGAGACAAGGTGCAACCGTGTTCGGCACAGCGGATGGGATCGTATCAAATTCTGTTTTCAGAAAGTGTTAGTGAGAAATACTATTGTCGGAATATTAAAGGTCTAAAGAGGTCTGTCATACAGACCCTGAAACAAATGTATCCAAGAAAACTAATGGAAGTCTGGAATATGTAGCCAGTCTGGATTACCAAATGAAGAAAGTCTCTCGGCTCCTTTTCATTGACATTTATGATTATAATTTAGGAACCGTTTCTCTGTAAAATATATCCATTTCAGAGACTAGGTGCTAGTCTACCCGAGGCTGCAATACATAAAAGATATTTCTTCTGAATTTCGTTTTTCCAATTCAAAATGACAAGAGCACTTCTGTTGTTGTCAAATAAATATATTTGATAAATAATTTAGACATTAAATCACAGGTAACTTTTGAAGATCAATGCAGCTCATCACAGAACAGAATAATGCATCACAGACGCTCATTGTAATCAGTGTGCAGCAGAAGCTCAGAGAAGGTACAGCAAATAAAGCACTGTGTCAATCCAGCTGATTCTAAGATTTAAATGCAATGCTTAGTAGTGCAGTACATCCGCTGGATGCACAACGGTGTGGCATACCAGTTGTATCCAAGGCGTACAACTACAATACTTAAGAGTGTACCACACCAGTTCCATTCACAACAGGCTCGCTGACTTGGTTGACACATTACATCGTATCCCAATTGCGTAGATCGATGCTCATGCGGTTGATCACTTGATTGTCTGGTCCAGACTCGATTATTTACAGACTGGCATCATATAACTGGAATAATGCTGAGGCGTAAAACTAAACTCACTCACTCACTGACTGACTCACTCACTCACAACAAAGTATCACACAACCTGAGTACACAACAATGTACCACTCTAGACGAATACACAACATCGTCCACCAGGTGAGTATGTCACACCAAAGGTACATCCAGCACCAAATAACAGTAAATCATACAATGCTAGCTGAAGACATTACAGACTGCCTTCACATCTAGTGGTGTTCCGATTAATTGAAATAATCGAAGATTGGTCGCAGTGGCCAAACGACCAAGCAATCGATCACATTTTCTCATAATCGAACACAAACGATTTTGGAACCGCTGTAATAGAGTTTGAAATACCTGATGATGGAACATATCTAGGACGTTGTCAGGGACGGAAAACGTGTTTAATTCTTAGAAAACTCACTTCACTTTCTGAAAAGTCATGACTGAATATTTCTTGAAGGATCTGGGAAGTTTATGTTACACTGGAACTGAATCATTTTCCACTGGATGTGAAATTTGCAAATGTAATTTGTGCAGTTTCTAAATAAAACAAAAAACAACAACAGAGAACCAAATGTTTTTTCTTTATACTTGTCTGCAACTACAACCTGAATAGGAAAATCTAAAACAGGACGCTAACCAATTATTATCGATGATTGGTCGTTGGTATCGAACCAATCATCAATTGTGAGATTTCAACCAATTCCCAACACTACTTCACACACTGTAACATAGCTCTGTGCGGCGTATAGCAACAAAACTACACCTGTTATCCCCGTACAATCTGACAGTCCTCGATGTCAGCCCTACCAGCCGGTGCACCAGGAGTCGTGTCGCCAGCTCGGATCAGCCAGGCAACACTAGGGAGCGGCTGTGGCGACCCGGGGTCAGGATTCGGGGATTCACCCCCGTGTTGTGTCTAGCTACACTTGTGCCCAGTGACGCTATGCTAGTGCTGAAATAGTAGCAAAACATGTGAAATAGATGTACTTGTTTCGATAAGCATGTATGTTTTCATTATTTTAAACGTGCATAAGATACAAATTGTATTTGGAAAAATATAACGATTTGTTTCCTTAGGTTCGTGTTGAGGAATTGGATTGAAGCCAGTGCAAGCAACTTTACCATGCAAAAGGTCTTGTAAAACAATTCTCAACGTCCTGCATAAGGCCCTGTAAAACACATCTTAACGTCATGCATAAGACCCTTAAAACAATTCTTAACGTCATGCATAAGGCCTTGTAAAACACATCTTAACGTCATGCATAAGGTCTTGTAAAACAATTCTTAGCGTCATGCATAAGGTCTTGTAAAACACACTTCGTAGCATCATGCATAAGGCCCTGTAAAACACATCTTAACGTCATGCATAAGACCCTTAAAACAATTCTTAACGTCATGCATAAGGCCCTGTAAAACACATCTTAACGTCATGCATAAGACCCTTAAAACAATTCTTAACGTCATGCATAAGGCCTTGTAAAACACATCTTAACGTCATGCATAAGGTCTTGTAAAACAATTCTTAGCGTCATGCATAAGGTCTTGTAAAACACACTTCGTAGCATCATGCATAAGGCCCTGTAAAACACATCTTAACGTCATGCATAAGACCCTTAAAACAATTCTTAACGTCATGCATAAGGCCCTGTAAAACACATCTTAACGTCATGCATAAGACCCTTAAAACAATTCTTAACGTCATGCATAAGGCCTTGTAAAACACATCTTAACGTCATGCATAAGGTCTTGTAAAACAATTCTTAGCGTCATGCATAAGGTCTTGTAAAACACACTTCGTAGCATCATGCATAAGGCCCTGTAAAACACATCTTAACGTCATGCATAAGACCCTTAAAACAATTCTTAACGTCATGCATAAGGCCCTGTAAAACACATCTTAACGTCATGCATAAGACCCTTAAAACAATTCTTAACGTCATGCATAAGGCCTTGTAAAACACATCTTAACGTCATGCATAAGGTCTTGTAAAACAATTCTTAGCGTCATGCATAAGGTCTTGTAAAACACATCTTAACGTCATGCATAAGGTCTTGTAAACAATTCTTAACGTCATGCATAAGGTCTTGTAAAACACTTCGTAGCATCATGCACAAGGCCCTGTAAACCAATCATTAAAATAATGTATAAAGCCTTGCCAAATAACGCTTAGGGTTTACAGAATGTCCAATAACATAATCCTGAATCCAGGCCATGCATTTAAATGAGACGTCACAAAGGCCTCTGATTAAGTGGTCTCTAATTAAGATCTACACTAAATAATACACCCCCTTCCGATATGATGTCATAGAAATGCCAGATTTGATTTTCACCCGTAGATTATAACTGATACAAGATTTATAATTGTTTTTTTTAATGTTCTTCACATGATATACTGGGGCGTAACAGCGGATACAGTTTTCATTGAGTTGTTTTTCCGCCGAAGATAAAGGTTAAATTTCCAGTAGTTCTCCCCGTCATAATACCACTGTATTTAGGTTAAACGCAGAATAAAACAGCGTTCATTCACTGTTTGCATTGATTTGTCTCATTTAATGTCCATACTTCCCTTTGCTCGACAGTTTACGTTGTACATTTGAAAACTGATAGATATGACTTTCGTCATTTTTCTCTTGAAATATCCATTTTACTTTATATCTTATATATATATCTGATATTTTTAACAAATCATGTCTTCCTGTGACTAATACATCAAATACTTTGAATACAACGGTTCAACTGATAACTCGCACACCATACCATTGTCTTGGCTGCAGGATAGAATGTAATAACTATGTCGATTTATGGATGCTTGAACACCTGCATATCATATTACGATTGAGGACGATTAATATGTGACCTGATCTTTCCGTCATCAATCTCCCAGTTATTATCCTTTCTTCATAAGACTTTTCAACATTATAACCGACGTCCTATAATTTGGTACTGTTGGGTTTTTTTAAATGCATGCTATTTTACAGACTTTTCATTTCCTAGTGATTGAGCTGAGAACTCTGCATAATACTTTAATTACGTAAACAACCGCATTAGATTCCATTCAATAAATTAAGAGTATAATATCCAACGTACATTGTAATATTCAACGCCTTGTTATATGTAATAATTATCCGATGTAACATCTTGTCCTTTGTTATTTAAACTAACCCGACCCAGTACCAAACGCGTAACTAACAGCATTGCCATTCAGATGACAAGTATATTCCCGTTAGTATAAATATCACATAAATGATTTCTGTACATGGAGTTGTACAGCCATTTCGTGGTTGTTGCGTTTCTAGAAACCATTGGACATGGGTACATACTCGGTACCTGTTAAAGACAATCCAATCAGTAGATGACACTCAATAGCTTATATTACCCATAACTTCTTCGAGTGGCAGTTAGAAGTTGGTGTGGTGAACGACGGGGAAAGTTCATCCAGACCACAACATGCTTTGGGACAGCATCAACGTACTCACCAGCAATAACACCCAATACAAGATCGGGAAACTATTAGAAGTCATTCATGTCAAAAGATGACTATCACTGCCCCACCCCCACCCCCCCACCCCACACACACACAGCAACCAACCAAGCTCCCCCCACATACACAGACACAAGCACATTTAATAATTCCTCCCTAATTATTTCTGCTTGTGTGCTATAAACATTATTTACCTTTGGACATCAACCGGATCAATTGTGTAAACGTCAATGAATTTACTGTACAAACCTGACTCATGTATAAGCCTTTCCTGCAGTATTGTACACCACTTGCTTCACATCGGTGTTAGCAGCTACACCGAAACGCCCCATACATTGTAATAAAGAAGACGATATCCATAAAACTTTCCCCGCCGTTCATATTGTCATAACAAGTTATAGAGCGTATCACTCAACACGTTTTACAGCTCTGCTTATAGTTTTCTATTTGCTTAAAGTTAAATGACAGTTAACAAAGGTTCAGCTGACAGTGTGCTCGATTTGATTACAAAGAAATTCTAGTTATAAATGATATTTTAAAAAAACATTTTCCAGGTGAACGGATGTAGCCATCCCTATGTACATGAATACTTGCCATATGGGGACTATATATACATATATTACATTGAGAATCATACAAGGGGGTACTGATCATTTGAATGACACGCATAGGAAATGCCTCGCCGGTTAGTCATAAACCGCAGAAAACAGGGTGAATATTTCTACCAGTGTATCCACATTCAGAGTGATACCAGCTTCATCTGCAGGGGTGGATGCTTAGCCGGCGATTCAGTTATAATTGTAAATACATGTGTTCAGTGTGAGTCGTCAATTACAGACGAGGTGTGTGTCTTTTGTAACGTGAGACGATTTTTAATTTGGGTTACGGAATCTGATAACCGTACAGAACTTGGAAAAATCTAAATGGCTCATGTTTTGTCTGAATGTAAATTATATTTGAGCCTGAAAAGAGCATGCAACAGCTGACACTACATGTTGAAATACACAGTAACTGTTCAAATGTCGAGGCAAGCTTTAACCACCGGCGCACACACGACATGTTCAGCTGTTTAAGAACGAAAATAATAACCTGAAAGCTATTTATATTTGCCCTTGTGCTCACAAAATGATCCTGTAAATCAAGAATTACCAAAAAATATGTCAACACTACCTCTCGTTATTATACAGCGTTACAAACTATTGGTACTCCTGGAAACATGTAAAGAAACACACGCCCGATGTTTTCATCACTTGAGTTAATCTAACAGACAGCCTTCCAGTATTGCGTGTGTTGTTTCACAGGCTTGGAGTAATGTATATTATCGCAATGTTTAACTTTAATTTTAACGTATTGTGATGTTTTTAGTGAAATACTGAAATCGATAGAAATTACAAAAATATCTCTCAAACAAAAATACCACGTTGTACCAGGACAAGTTTTCGTTTCCGTCAATATAGTTTTCAAAGTAATATTTTGCAAATCATGACGAATTTTAATAGAACATGTGACTTTCGTTGTCAAATTACGTCTCTTAACCTGATAAAATGGTTGTGCCACTTACACAAATATGCCAGGTTTGGCACCTCGATGACATCAACATGGCATTACCACAACAGATAAACCAACAAAATCGTCTATGTATCAAAACATTAATGTAGGATTTCTTTTACATAATATTGGTAGGAAGAATTTTAATATTGGTTTCTCTTTTTAGATGGTAAAGCAATTATGTTGTTTTTATTGTAGTTTCAAATTATTGTTATTCAACGTGTTCTTTAAACCTACATTGTTACAAGATGATTTATATCATATTCTACATTATATATAAATGATATATATAAATATATACCATCAATTTGATTTCGGGGGCTTGGATTTTGTCCATAGATCGGATATTTTTCAGCTACATATTTCTCTATGAACATGAATACATTTTGTTCAAGACGGAATGCACAATGTAGTTTTGTGACAGACAATTTAGTTTTAAATGTTCTGAAGCAAAATATTTATTATATTTCTTGGGACAACAATTGTATTAGGATAACATTCTATGTGCCCTTGACAATATCATATCATGTGTTGTTATTGAATTGTAAACATGTTCTGGTGTTTATGTCCCAGGATAATTTAGTGAAAGTTTTCTTTTTTTTCTGTTAAGAGGAAATATGAATTCAGTCAATTGATATTTGTAATTTCATGACATTTAAGGATTGCCCGCGGTGAATATCAAACCTTATATTTCCTTATTTACCATACTTGACGTGTGCTAGACTGAAAATGCTACAATTGACACCGACCATCAACTGTGACCCTCACTTAAATTAAAACCCGATAAAATTGAAAATTACCTCAAAAACGAAAACAGTAACAAACTGAACGACCAGCTGGGTATGATTACTAACTGGAATGGAAACTCAAAACATAAACATTCATAAATTTAAAATATGTTTATTTATAAAATATATTTCATATTCAAGTATACATATATACAATGGCTGTAACGATTGTTCATTCTCGCTGGACACAACATAGCAAACGCAGTCACACTCACACAATGACGATGGTTGACAGTGGGTGAACAGACAAAAGAACATGGGAAAGTGTTCACGGAAAGTGGAAAATAAATATTATTACCATATCAAAAAGGTAAGACCATGACTTCAAGCAGTCATTCTTGAACTTGATACATGCTTTTCTTTTTATTTAATTCAAAACTACAGTATACATTTAGTAAAGAAAGATCGTGGTTAATTTAAGACGTAAATGTAAAGTTACAATCTAATTAAAATTTAGAGTCTGATTAAAACAATTCCAGTTATGACATTTGTAATTTGCATTTCCTTATGTTTGTTCAGTTTTATTACAAATGTAAATAAAACGTTTTGTAATTATTTGCTGGGAGTGGGATTCACGTGATATTTCCATTTGCCTCCACGCATTTCGGGGGTGGGGGTTCAACAAGCGTTGAATAAACTGGGAAGGGTTTTAAACTACATACACATGTACTTCATAAACTATTTTTCCACTGAAGAGAAAATTAGGGATGAGATCATATGTGAAACTGATTTAATGGCGAAAACCAGCGCCATCTTGAAACATATAAAACATGTCAAATGAGTCAAGCATTGCAATAAATATTACCCTTGGTTTTCTAAACCTTTTTCTCAAGTAAACCTAAGTTTGTTGCAAATATATTTCATGTAGTTATAATAACCAATAGATAAAAAATGATTTAATACGTTACTGCTTTATTGAAATATTAAATGGTAAAATCCAAAGAAAGAAAATAATAAAAATAATATATTCATTGAATATTTACCGTTTTTGATTTACGAGGTGATTCTATTTTGTAATTTCAGTTTAATAAATTAAAGAAAATCTAAAGCTCCATTTTACGAATTCGATCTGAAAAGAAAATGGTTATATTATGTTAAATTTTAGCCCGTCAAGAATTTAGCGGAATGTGATAGGGAGAATATGGTTATGAATGATTCCTGAACACTCATTCACATGAATTTGTTACAAGCAAAAGATATATAAAAATATAACAAAATATCACAACTTTCCACAGGCCCGCCTGTGCAAATATCTTACAAATGCAAACAGTATATACAAACAAGTAACGAAGATTTTATATATCAATATGCTGCATAATAATAACAGTATTCAGCAATACATGGAACTTTTCTGTAAAATAGCACGATTTAGCACTATACTTTAACAATAGGATATCTGCTTTATCGCTAGTTATATAATACGAACTGCATAGCTTGATAAGACTAATTTTTAAGAAAGACGTGAAATATCGGCTCTCAAGAGATGTAAATAAATATTTTCATGAGAAAAATATAAAACTATTCGTAATTCACGTTTTAAATGTTCATATAATGATTGGTCCCCTTGACCATCACAAATAAACCCATGCATATGGTTCAAGGTGCGAATAGGGTCTACTGCGATGTTACCGTAACTGTCCCTTGGATCACATCCCTCTGAATCGTCGCTTGAACACAAATAGAATGAGTTTCGTGAATAGAACGTCAGCATAGCACCGCTACGACTTCAATACCCGTTAAAGTTTGTAGTGTCGTACCAATTTCCGTTCTGATATGAAGACATGTTTGAGCAATATTGGCTTTGAGTTGGGTCGGGCTGACACGAATACTGAGGAAGTGATGGTGGGCTGTCGGTCCATGATGTGACGTCATGTAATTGTGCCGTGACGTCATTCAATTCTCTGGTGACGTCATGCCTTTGAAACATGGCGTCATGACTGTACCCCTCGTTTCTGTACTCAGGAGGCGTTGGGGGCTGAGATCCGAATGAAGATGGCAGCACTTCCGGGTCAACCGGTGAAGGGGCAGAATAGCTCCTCTCAGAATCACATGGAGAAGGTACAAAGAAGTTGGCCATTGCTAACAGTTTTTGAGTATCCTTGGTTGGGACGGAGTTGACGCACCCTCTCTGAGTCTTCATGATGATATCGAAGTGAAACTTATAAGTGTATCGTCTCCCGTGAACTTTGGTCAGAATTTTCTTGTCGTAGTAGAAACGCATTGCCCGACTGAGTTTATCATAAGTCATAGTGTTCTTATTTTTCCGCTTCCCCCAACGTCTGGCAACTTCATCGTGGTCAACCATTCTGAACTCTCCATCTTCTCCCTCCCACCGGATGAACGAGTCGTTGTTGCTGTCTGTCAGCAACTCCAGCAAGAACTGCCACAGCTGAACCTGGCCCGTCACTGGAATCAAAATATGTATATATAAATACACATACCAAATTACCGTGTTTAACAAGCCTCGGAATCGGGGAGCCTCTGGGATTCGAAGCCACGAAATACCATTGAAGAAACATAAGTTCTTCAATCCGAGTTAGTTTTCTGAATTCAGAATAATCGACCAGCGTGCTAAACAATAGGTTAAAATATATAGGGTAAATCTGGGACTTTAACCCAAGGCAAACAGACTGAGATTAGGGAAGGGCAAGTTTTGGACTTTTTAGACCTAAGAACACAGCCATTTGGAAGCCAATAATCATGTAAGGTTTACATTAACTACAGATATGGTTGCTTTGGTAGAATGCTCAGTGAATAAGGATTTGGAACAATGGGGATTCGATATAAATTACTACTTACACTCAAGAACGCCCTTTGCCTTCTTCCGCAGATCTTCTGGGTCAAATACTGAAGGTTTTGCTTTTGGGGGCGCTGGAAAATAATCACAAGCCATGTTAAATACAGCAAGCATATTGTTTATTCGTCATATAGTTCAACACGGTCATGTTGTTTATCACAGTGATGTGCCGTTAAAAGCGTGTTTGCCCAGAGCCAGATAATTCCATTCAGTGGTATTAGTAATACTTTCATAATTAACCGAAAAATATCGAATATTGTAAAATCATGACGTACAGATATCCCGAATAATGTATTTTTGATATACTCATGCTGTTTACAAACCTAGTCATATTTATGATATATTCGACTCACTGGTTCACCAACACTAACGATAAACCAGCTGCACCTTCTATTCAAGCAACTCACCTGGCACCTGTGGACTGGGGGTGCAGCGACTCAGGGTGGGACTAGGGGCGGGGCTGCTGCTCGTGTGGGCGTGGTTGGGGTGGCTCGTCTGGGGAACACAGTCATAGGATATTGGCGATCCCCGACCCTTAGCTGTGAAAAAAAACAGAACAAAATAATGTAAACATGACCTACTAAAGTGGTTACATGTGTTATCAATTCTTGTCATTATATTTCATATTTACCAATAACAGATAAAATATAAACATGATGTGTGACGTTATTGATAGAAAATGAATCAAAATAATGAAATAATAATATATTGATAAAATGTACATAATGTACGCCCATTTCTGGTGTCCCCCGCCAGATATTGCTGGAATATTGCTAAAAGCGGCGTAACTAAACTCACTCACTCATATAATCTACATAAATCAGTCCCGTACCTTCTTCATCTTCCAAATGGGCAATGGCCTTGAAGACGTCATCCAACGTTGTGGAGTACCCTGGTCCACGTGACGTCAGGCGGCGGTGTGCAATGGTCTCCTTGTAGCTGGGCGGTGAGACAGGAAGGGAGGAAGGAGTAGGGGCGTGGTCCTGGTAGGGATAGGAACCGATCATCGGGGAGGAACCGAAGGCATCGAGGTGGTCAGATGGAGATCGTTGACCATATGGCAAACTGGACGATAGTGACATGGCACTAAGATCGGTGTAGACGGGAGACCCATTGAGAACGGACTGTGAGGCAGAATACATATCGGACGAGTCACCTTGAGATGAAGCTTGTGAGAGACTATTGAAGGAAGAACCCTCAGAAAAGAGGTCTTGATCCATGGAGCAGGCATGTTTTCCAAGTGGGGAATGATGTTTTTCCGGTGTGTCCGAATACATCTCCAAGGATTCTTGGCTCAGCCAGGATAACACTTCTTCAGAGGTGCTGGCGGATCCTGGCTTTAATCTTGATGGCATGTCATCAAATGTGACCAGATAAGGGATGCCGGCAACTTCAAGGGTTTGCTGGTACGTTGGGACCGTCTGGTCTTCAGTGAAGGGATCACGGAAATGAAGTTCTCCCGATTCTGTATACATCCTTGTGAATTATGAGATCCGGGAACTAGAAAGGAAAGATTTCCTTATAAAAATATTGGACTTTAATTCAAATTTAAATCTCATTAAAGATCACATAAATTATGTCGATACGAAACCTGACATTAACATTTAGTCTTCAGATAAAAACATCTTGTCCGTGAATGTTGTATGTTTAATTGAGCGGGTTGGAGATGAGGGTTGTCAACAGTAACTACAAAAGCTTGAAGAAGAAAATTGAGTTTACACTCTGTTCAATTTGAACTTTATAATTTAAAACATTAAATCTGTTCAAAAGATAATCATCTTTGTTATCCTGTCGATGTCTTAGTACTGTGTATATAGACAGTCTTTGTAAGAGCTGTGTGGGGGTTGGCACATGCTGCCTGTACATCGAACATAGGTATACGTGCATGACGCCCCGGCTCCACATCTATGGTAACGTGATACGACTGTCCTGGCGACACATGACACGGTGTTCTAAAAATATAACCTGGGAAATTTGGCCCACACTCATGTTCAACTTGAATCACTGGCGCAAAGGGAGGTAACTGCGGAATGTCCCAAGCTCGACTGTGTGGGCGGTGTATTTGAGTCTGTGACCGATTACAGCGACAAAGATCTATTGTTTATATATCCCCGGTCTCACGGGCTAATGCTGGGAATATTAGAGAAAGTGGAAAACAGGTGCTGCTCTGAGATCTTAAATAGCTACGATCGTTAGTTTCAACTCTGACATTTAGTTGAAAAAGTTTAGAAAGGCGAGTGTTATGCCTTTGTTGGGAGGGATCCTGCATGTGGGTTCCTGTTGTATGTTAGGTTTATTCAAAGTAGAGCATAACTGTATTCTTATCATACATATTCACTGTAGCGTATACTAGTATGTGCACAAGTTATCGATGCTGTCCTAATTGCTAGGTTGGACTCACAGCAGTGACAATAGCCGATAGACAGTCCGTTTATTTATAAACTATCCGTTTATTTATAACCTAATCTACGTGTAAGGGTGGAGTCTTTGTATGAATCTGATAGAGAATATAGGAAGCTCCGCCTGTAGACTGATTGCTGTTACGAAACTTCGGGTAGGTTCGTGTCGACACAAATATATACGTAGACAGGCTAGACAAGAACAGCATTTAAAACAGACGTTCACTTTAATCTTCGGTCTAGCATTCCGAAATTACGATATTTCGGTAATATTAATTGCTAAAAGAGGCGTAAATCCTAGTCTAGGTAAAAACATACTCGCTCACTTTTAACATTAAAATTCGGTATATCAAACAAAACACAAAATGAAATATCGATGTCAGTATATTTGCAAAAATAGTAAAAGCTTATTTGTGTAAACTTATATAATTCGTTGGCGCATAGTGAATGAATATACAGATACCGGTAGGCGTGATGTTTATGTATACACATAACGGTACAAGAAATACATAAGAATAATATGACCGGACGGGTCCAGCCAATTCTGTGTGTACAGATAACGGTAGACGCGATCTGTGTAAGTACACGTAGGGTATGTAAAGCTAGCATGTTAGTCACACGTGTTCTGTATTCATATTATAGTCAAGCAAGGTATATGTACACATGCACTTTTAAACACTGTCTGTCTTGTTAGATTCATGTGTATGTAGTTATACACAATATACCGTTAACGATTATAAAATAAACTACTTAGTAGAAAACGATGCCCACATATATGCATGGAGGTAATACAAGTCTACTTTCAGTTTGTTTATCGATGTATGGGGCTGTTGACTGTGTATATTATTTACGAGGAATCATAACGACACAAAATACATCCTAGATTGAAAAAAAGGTACAGATAATATTAAATGGTGGTATAACTGTTTAAAAGTTAGTAAAGTTATGAAAATTCACCATTGTAACAGCGTATCATAAGAGCCAGCAACAGGCATGTGAGAACCGGCGGTAGTTGACGTAACAGAATATCTCATTTAACTATCTAGATAGGCTGACGACACCTACCTTGTAAGTAATGGTAAGTCCGTGTGTTAGTGAGAAAGCGTTCTCATCCCATCGTATCTGACTTTGAATTGACAAGTCGCGGGGCTTTGTGGCAAGTTTTATTTGACGAAACGAGGCTGTCAAACCAGAACGAGGCTGTCAAACCAGAACGAGGCTCAGTTAGTCATGTCAGGCTGTTGATAAACACGGGCTTGCGGGGGCGTTCTCTCTAAACACAACCTGCACTCGCAAACCAATAAGCTTGTCCAGGATGTGATCATATGATTATTCCAGCTACTCATTTCCATCCAAATTATCAGACTTCGGAATTACAGCAAAGTAATTTGAAGTTGAGATAACAGGTGTTCAAAGGCGGCAGTTAGAGTTACCGTTCCTTAGCTTAAGCCCCGCCCACTGTGCGAAGCTGCAGCACGCCTACCGCTGACAAATATGGGCTTGCTACGATAGGAGCTCATTCATAAATGCCGGGGGTTTGTTTCGTGGTGGCTGGAGGTGAGTTTGTCATGAGCACGATAAACTCGCTAGAGCGCCTCCTTTCAATTCTTTATGAAGTTTAATACACCGAGTATGTACGTGGTAGTGGTTGAATCTCTTCCCACTTAAACAAACCTGTGTCGTACACAGGATGAAGATATGACTAAATCTCAAACACATTATTAATAATAAATAAATAATTTAAGTCATTTATATGGTGGGTAGGGTTGGGTTTGTTGGGGAAGAAATTATCTTGATTCTCGAGAAATTTAATTCACGTGAGCTGTTTGGAAGTTATGTTACTTGTGATATCCAGAAACATATTTGCTTGATGTACTGTGGATTACGTCACAGATTATTTCATATCGGAAATACTTTCGAAATAATCATCAATATTTCCGAGTTGGTCATTTCTACCAGACAATGAAACCTCTCAGATCTCGAAGAAATGAAATTTCAAATAAAATGACTACCATTTTAGCTCCAATTTGAAAACCAAAACTGATTTTGAATAATTTACATGAGTCAAAACATGTCAAAGTAAATCCATGAAAAATTACCTAAGCACAACAAATATGTAGTTAAGGTGTCAAAATACTCACTAGCTCTGTTTAGTGAACCGGATCGAGGTGAAATGTACAATATTATGACACATCTGTCACAATTGACACGCTGCTACAGGCAATGAGCACGTGTTATACTACGCCGACTTTTTACTTGAAGCGTGATAGACATCGCATCCAATTATTAAACATAGGTTGCTTAGTGTATTACATTTAGCGGATTCGACCACTTGAACCAAATCACTGTTTATTAAAGTCCTTTATTACCAGCACAGCCTACGGATAATTTCAATCAATTATGTCTAGTCCTAGGATGGTTTGTCCTACGTTTGAAATCTGTGTACTTAAACATTTGACATTTGCTGCTCTTTGGTATCACCACTTGCCAAATATTCAAACACATAGCTTTCAGAAAGTGCCTTGTACGTAAATGATGACGTATAACGTCAAACTTATGCCGTTTTTTAAACACACGTGGCTGCAGTCAGTACAGTTAGAAATGGGTTTTACAAGAAAAACTTTATATCTTTTAAAAAAATGTTAAATGTTATTGAATAATCTAGTCAGCGCCATTCTCTGACCTTATGATCCGATGTACTGTGTTCATGTGTTCATACATTCATTACGGCTGTGCTGTGAATAGATTAACCAAGCTATTCTTGTCCAAGCGGGGCACGAAC
Source organism: Haliotis rubra (assembly GCF_003918875.1). Classification (NCBI taxonomy): domain Eukaryota; kingdom Metazoa; phylum Mollusca; class Gastropoda; order Lepetellida; family Haliotidae; genus Haliotis; species Haliotis rubra. The sequence goes on along the minus strand of NW_025767445.1, from coordinate 60,304 downwards.
GTAATGAATATGTGGGGTACTACCCTTTCTCATCACGATCTTAACCTTTAAAACGCTTTGCTGTTTAATTGCAATAAACCAAAAGGTTTTTAGCGGTCTCGTCGTGAAAATACACAAGTAAAACAAATATTAACTAAATGTCGTTTAAGGAAATACGAGATACTCTCTCATTCTTGGAAAAAGATAAAAGGAAGAAGATTTTTTTTCAGACTGAAAAAAAGTTCATTGAAACCTGCCTGATGTTGAATTTAATCGGACCCATTGTTAACGGTTTCCAACACTGCGACATTGAGTAGTACGTGACACAGAATACGGTTGGACTGAAGACGGGTTGCAGTATATTCTTGTCTCGGTGATAGTGAGGACATAAGCCGGACCTATATCACTACCGGGGTCAGCAGTGACGGTCACACGCTCTGCGACAACGTCAAATGTCGCAGTTGCAATCGGTTTGTGTGTTGAGAAACTACGCGTTGCTGATTTACGTCACGTATGTAGCCGTGACAGGATCCGCTGTACGTGGTCGGGAGTTCAAGTCTAGATTGTTGATTGTGATCCCAGATCTGATAGCTCTCTAACCATATGTTGAGAAGAAATTATCGTTAATTTTATCATTAATGAGAGTACATCTCTTCAGTACCCTATGCAACACAGCTCTGTGAAGACGTGGGTTGTTAGTCGTCGGCACCTTAAAGCAGTGCAGGAAGCACTCTTCTGTAACTTGTCGACAGTTACAGGATTATAAAAGTTGGGAAATAGACGGCAGCTTTAGCACGCACGGATCTATATCTCGGTCAGGTAACAAGCACGTGTTTGTCTGTCCGACATTCGTGTGTGGAAACAGTCATTACAACACATCGTCTATGAACACAACAAATCATCATATGAACATGATATATTCACTTGGGAGAAATTTACCTCGTTATTACGGACGGTTAGACTCCTAATTAATGAGGTCAATATGAAAGGGAAGTTCCACGGCAAACACACAACTCAACACACTTAACACAAGCATGGATAATAACACATACATTTTCTTCAAAACATTTTTATTTAGCCGTTACCGACTTTGTCAACAACCGTTTAACCGTGCTTGAACGACTCTATTGTGTGAGTTGTCTCACAACAGCTTTCTACACTAAACATGGCACCGGCTATGATATAACACTGTTACAGTTTATGGCGAAGGCGCGCAGGTGTGACAATATTATTCACAGCTTCCAGAAGCCAGTCTTCAAACGTCCGAGCCCCAACCATGTACAATCAACTTCGCGTTGACTCGATGACCCATTAACCCATTTCCCCACCCATATAGACACCCACGGGATATTTTCAAGTAGGTTGCGTGTTATCCCCGGAATCGGAACTACAAACAACAGTTGTCCTTGTTGCGAGTTTATTGTGATAATTATAATCAGTCAACCTCGCCTGACCGATTCCATTTACCCAATGGTTGTCGTGAAAGGGAGGTAACTCGTTGAGTTCATGCATGGCTTCATATGAGGGCAATCGGTGCACGTTCTCATCATCTTGAGGGCACGGCGAAAGTGTTCGTACGAACAGCTGCAGCTCCATCCTGTATATTTTATACGTAAAAAAACACATTCGAGAATTCAGGTTTATTGTCGAATAAAACTATCTTTTTATTGTCCTGTCAGTCATGAAATCCAGCGATGAACCCTGTATAAAACGTCGTTTCTTTTGTTGTCATGAAAGAACATTGATTTGGAGCATAATGTTATTTGAGAGTTTTTATTATACTATTAATAATTTACCAGTTAACATGGTATTATCTGGTGTTACCGGCTTATACTCTGTATTTAACTCATGTGTATCATTGTGTTAAATACAGATAATGAGTTTCACATATTGTACAATTTTGCGGAATCGAAAAATCTGTCCTGCGCAATAATCGTACACTTTACTGGGCTAATGGGCGTTGAATTGGTATCACGCTGACCAGAGCGGAACATCGTTTATTCAGAAATCACCACTATTCCAGATTAGCGAATCACAGAGTACTGACTCACACCTTCTTCCACAATGATTGACCGGATATATCGCTATGCTATGCTATGCTATGCTATGGCTTGTTTGTTGTTTAATGCCGCACTCAGCAATAATCCATCTACATGTCGGCGGTTTTTAAATAATCGAGTCTGGACCAGATAATCCAGTGATCAACAGAATGAGCATCGATCTGCGCAACTGGGATACGATGACATGTGTCAATCAAGTCAGCGATCCCGTGCTATGCTGTGCTGTGTTGCGCTGCGCTATGCTATGCTATGCTATGCTATGCTCTCAGTATATACTTGGTCCAATGGGTATAGTGTCTGCCCGGAGAGCGAATAATTTGAGGTTCGATCCCAAGCCGCTTTAACCAGAAAACGTAAAAGCTTGCACATGCTGTTACCCACTCTGATACCTGGCATTAATAGGTAGGGAAACGAACCGGGGACAGTATACAGTGTTTGGGTGGGCTATCCATGATAAGTTGTGGCGTGGTAGCTAGGTATATGGTAGCACTATAAAACCCACATTAGTTCGGGTTAGGTCCAGGAACTACATACACTCGCACCCTAACACACGTTCATGTGTTGTAAGTGCAATAACTTCAATATATCGCCACGAGTGTATATTGTGACATTGTGTCAAGGTAGCCTGGTCGCTCGGACTGACGCTCATATTGTCGACCACTAGTTTAACTGGTCCTGCATCGATCCTGTTTTTGGTCTGCGCAATTGGGAACCGATGACATGTGTCAACCAAGACGGCGATCCCGACCACCCGATCCCGTTAGTCGCCTCTTACGACAAGCATGGGTTACTGAAGGTTCAGTCGAACCCGGACCTTCACGGTTCGTTCCACTGAAGTAATATGTTCAACGCAATAAATAATCGAGGGCATCATCATCCATCGTGCAACTATTTTACTTTTTTATAAAATCAACAACCCCAAAACAAGTAAAAAATCCCCACATACTAAACAACAAATGTTTTCCAACTCAAAACACCTTCAAAGTAAAATCAACAATTTGTCGACACCCTTCAATGCCTTCAATAAAGTTATCGTAAATGAAAAGTTTTAATCACAACAAAATTGTCCAAATATTTACAAAACGTTCAAATATTTACAAAATTACTAAATATTTACTTATATTCATAACACAACCCCTGTAACCTGTTATAAACAACATTATGTAAGCCCGTGTTAACCTATATCAAGCATGGGCTTGGCCCTCCATGTGCAGTGCTAATAAATATACACTCCTAAGTAATGTCAACTCACCACAAATTCAACGACGTCTATTGGCGATATACTTAAGCGCAATGAAAACACGTGGAGATTGGCGGCCACATTTGTACGAGCCGTCATTTCATATTTGCATCATTCAAGGGCAATGGGTGGGATTATCATCTGTCAGTGAGAGAGCTCAGAACGAGGCTATGACGTAATAAAGGTTTGGGAAAACCCAACCTGAGAAGGTACAGGTTTAAACATACAGCCAGGGAGCGGGTTTCATAGACCAAGGGAGGTAACCGGGAATGGGAAAATATCAAGTGATAAGTGGACGGAGTTACAGCAAGATTTGACCTAAATCTCCAGAGTGAATACCGTCTTGGCGACAGTTTAGTGTTCAAGTGAGCTGTAACGTATCTAAGAAGCTCTCTCACATGTGGTTGAATAAATTAACACTGATCGTTTAGATGTATTTTCCTCTTTCCTTTGAGTGACGTGGGTATGAGCGTATGAACAAAGTAAAATTTGGTATTATCAGTGAGAAATCTAAACGTTTCTCAGGGAAACCAAAATTGAATTGCAACAATATCAATTGACGTCAATGGTCTTTATAATCGTATGGATAGGGTTATTCGAACACTTTTTAATGTGTTTTTCGACGTTTATTTCGTAATTTCATGTTTACTGCGTTTTCCTAGCTGGTGCCCGTTTTTGAGGAGGGTAGGGGAAGGGTGCATGGGTTTGAGCTGCAACATAATACACAAACTTATCAAGTGAATTTGTTCACATCACCAGCAGGTAACTTAACCCCACTCTACTAAAGAGTTTGTTAGTACCGTGACGTTGTAACCTAACCCCACACCACAAACCCCACCCCTATGCCCGGGTGTTTTCACCGCGTTCAAGAATATTACAGCAAATCATAACAGGGCGAGTGACACCGAAACTGACCTTATCATACCATACTCTTTGAAATCCGGGTATACGTCTTGAAGAGAACGTGGTACAAGGTTTGAGTCTTCCACCACCCCTAAAGACTCTCGTATGGCGGTGGGGTAGCCCAATGGTGAAATCGTTCACTCGTCACACCGAATATGCGGGTTCGATTCCCACATATGGGAAGCCCCTTTCTGCTGTCACCCGCCGGGATATTGCTTGAATAGTGTTAAAAAGTAGCGTAAAACTAATTTCACTCATTCACTCGTATGGCGAAAGTAGACCCGAATGCTGAACATCGTTACTGCAGAGGAAGAAGGATTTCTGTTAAACATTTGAAGATTGTCATGTGTCAGTACTAGTGTTCTTCCAAGTTATAAGATGCAGATAAGATCAAACGTTACCCGTACCGAAACACTGCAGACATAATGGCCATTCATAACCCATGGCTAGTGATTACTTCAGGTGTGTGGTAATGGTGGTGGTGGTGGTTGGTGGTGGTTGGGTCAGCAGATTATGCTGAAAAGTTATGTGTGGTAATTGATTTTGTACATGCCATGCAGGAGATGTGTCTTATCCACCATCAAACATGGGCGGATACTTTCTGTGGCCAGGCAGTTTATGAAGACCCAGGCATTAGAACAAACTGGAAATTTCATATGATTAAGTTCAGAAAATCCCTTGAACTGTAGTTTTCAAATTGAACGATTTTGAAAAAGGGCTTTGGAGAAGACTTAAAAAATACTAGCCAATATGAAGCTGGATAATTCGTTTTGTACGTTTTGTAATGACCTTATTGCTGCTCTCTCCATTACAGAGTCAATGAAAGATGTAGCGCTGATGTCCCTGTTACGATATGTATTATCATGCATACATTATGCTCTTATGTTAGTGGAGTCTCTCTATCGTGGTATCTGTGCATGATATGACAATATATAATGCTGCACCTTAACAGATTCTACATATACCTTTGATATATAGTGCTGCTCCGTCTATCATTAGGTATACATATGATATGATAATATATAATGCTGCTCTATCTATCATTAGGTATACATATAATATGATAATATATAATGCTGCTTTATCGATCACTGGGTATACATATGATATGATAATATATAATGCTGCTCTATCGATCACTGGGTATACATATGCTATGATAATATATAATGCTGCTCCGTCTATCATTAGGTATACATATGATATGATAATAGAGAATGCGCTGCTCTATCTATCATTGGATATAATCATGATATAATAAATTATATATAATGCTGCTCCGTCTATCATTAGGTATACATATGATATGATAATATAGAATGCTGCTCTATCTGTCATTAGGTATACATATAATATGATAATGTATAATGCTGCTCTATCGATCACTGGGTATACATATTCTATGATAATATATAATGCTGCTCCGTCCATCATTAGGTATACATATGATATGATAATATATAATGCTGCTCCGTCTATCATTGGGTATACATATGATATGATAATATATAATGCTGTATCGTCTATCATTGGGTATACATATGATATGATTATATATAATGCTGCTCTATCTATCACTGGGTATACATATGATATGATAATATATAATGCTGCTCCGTCTATCACTGGGTATATATATTATGTAATGACATATAATGCTGCAACTTCACAGAATCTACATGTGATGATATATAATGCTGCTCTATCTATCATGAGATATACATATGATATGAGAGAGAGAGTTTATTCGCATATTGGCCTCATGGCCCAGAGAACAAAAAATACATTATCTTTTTTTCTCTTTGTTTGTTCGCATTCAATACATATACATAAATATAGTACATCAATATATAGCAGTCAAACAGGTAGATTTCTCTTCAGATAGATTGCTAGACCTTTAATAACAATCATATTTTTTTTTACATAACAACTGCTTAAACTTAAAGACAGATGGATGTATATGATAATATTTCTCAAATGAAACTTGATACATATTGCTATAGTATTATCGACATTGTCTTTATTGAAACGCAACTGTTGGACACCCAATTTGTGCGATAAGCAACGAAATTTACATAACATACGCCTCAAGTCTCTATTAGTGTACAACGCAGTTATATACACTTCTGTTTCCAAAAACTGACTTGTACGATGAATAACCTTTAAGAAACGAACTACTACCAATATCACTGCTCCAAGTTTGGAAACAGATATCCTTGCAGCGTTGCTTAAACGTTGTCATAAATACACCTACGTCGCCAAAATCCTGTGTAATCCACACAAAATAAAATCCAAATTTAAACAATAGTGAACGAAAATGAGAAACCCAGTTATCATTTCTATCTTCGTCAAAGACTTTAAGCATTTCATAACAAGCTCGAGGATACCCATGGCTACTCATTCTCACGAGTCTACACCAGTACCTGATACAACGACTAAAATAATGAACAGCCATTTGATATCTGCCCAACTCCCCTAACACAGCTTTTGTAGACACACATTTTCCTAAACGTAAATACTTCTTGAAGAACGAGCCCTGAAGCTTTTCAATATCTGCTCTATATGTATATCCCCAAATTTCAGCGCCATAAAGCAAAATAGGTGCTCTTTTCGTGTCAAATATGTTCTTTGCCATTTCATGAGGTGCGTCATACTTTATCAACATTTGTTTGACAGGAAAGCTCGCTTTCATTGCTGTTAACGACAGAGTTTCACAAGCTTTAGACCATACTAGCCTGGAGGAAAATATGACACCCAAATACTTATAATAGCTAACAACTTTCATTTCCTGACCATCATAAAACCATTTTTCTGTACTTCTAAGATAGCCACCATTTCTGAAGACAATAATTTGTGACTTATCTAAATTCACCTCCAGACCCCATTTCAAACAAAAGTTATGTAGGAAATCTAATATTCGCTGCAGCCCTACAACAGATCGAATCATCTACCAAGGTGACATCATCGGCAAAGAGCAGCAGTAAAATGTCGTCCAGTTCCGATTTAACAATTTACCCCTTATACCACTATTTTGCATTTCCTCTACTAACTCATTTATAAAAAATATAAACAATACCGGACTCAACATACACCCCTGTCTGATGCCATGTAAAGGTTGTGAATATATCCGACCTATTACTGCCTACTCGGATGCACGCTTTGACCTTATTATACATGTCTCTTAAGAGCCTAAAGATCTTACCATGAACACCTTTGCTTAACAGTACATACAATAACTTATCACTATCTACTAAGTCAAAGGCCTTGCGAAAATCAATAAATGAAGCATAAAACCTATGACCACGTTTCCTTAGATACATTTGGACAAGCGACTGTAGAATGAAAATATTATCAAACGCTGAGTAGCCATTTCTAAAACCTGCCTGTGACTCGTGTAAAGTTTTGTTCAGGTCAAGCCTGATATAACGCTGCTATCTATCATTGGGTATACATATTATGTGATGGTATATAATGCTGCACCTTCACATAATCTACAGGTGATGATATATAATGCTGCTCTATCTATCAGTGGGTATACATTTGATATGATAATATATAACGCTGCTCCGTCTAACATTGAATATCATTATAATATGATAATATATAATGCTACTCTATCTATCACTGGATGTACATATGACATGATGATATATAATGCTGCTCTATCTATCACTGGATGTACATATGACATGATAATATATAATGCTACTCTATCTATCACTGGATGTACATGTGATATGATGATATATAATGCTGCTCTATCTATCATTGGGTATACATATGATATGATAATATATAATGCTGCTCTATCTATCACTGGATGTACATATGACATGATGATATATAATGCTGCTCTGACTAACATTGAATATTATTATAGTATGATAATATATAATGCTACTCTATCTATCACTGGATATACATATGATATGATAATATATAATGCTGCACTATCTATCATTGGGTATACATATGATATGATAATATATAATTAGCTGCTCTATCTAAAATTGAATGTCATTATGCATTGATAATATATAATGCAGCTCTATCTATCATTGGTTATACATATGATTTGATAATATATAAATATATGCTGCTCTGTCTAACATTAAATATCATTGTGATACATAAATAATGATACATATATTGCTGCTCTCTCTATACTACTATGGAGTCTCTATATGCTATATTGGTGCTGTCCCTATCTACCAAGCAGTCAGTATGTGTCCTATTTCTGCTATCCCTCGTGCACTAATGAGTCTCTATATGCTATCTTGATGCTCTTACTCCCTACCAGGGAGTCCATATAACAGTCAGAAAAGGATGAACTTTGCTCCTGTTGCATAATTGTTGGTGGGGTGTGTTCGGGTGTTACGATTATTCGTGTATGCCTGATTCTACCGGCCCCACGTTCAACCCCTAGAGGTGGCTGGGTAGCCAAATGGTCATAGCGTCCGCTCGTCACGTCAAAGATCCGGGTTCGATTCCCCACATGGGCACAATATGTGAAGCCCATTTCTGGTGTTCCCCGTCGTAATATTGCTGGAATGTTGCTAACAGCGGCGTAAAACCGTACTCACTCACTCACTCACTCCCTCACTCCATCCCTCGCTCACCCACTCACTCACTCACTCACTCACTCACTCATTCAACCCCTTGGGTATCATGAAACACGTCCCAGGACAAAGACACTCGGGTTTGTAGCGCAAACACTATTGACGAATGTCATCGACAGCTTATACCGTCTGTTATCGTATCCTGTCAAAAGCATGTTCAGACGAACTCAGCCTTTTAGTTCAAGTCAAGAACACAATGAACTATTTAGAAAGAACACACTATATTAAAAACTGCGGTTGAACCGGATGACCGTAAAACGTGAAATGCCTTCTGACAACGGATATAGCGAAAATATTTTAGAGGTACTGTTGGGCTTCATGGTTTAGAGTGAGTGAGTGAGTTTAGTTTTACGCCGCTTTTAGCAATTTTACAGCAATATCACGGCGGGGAAAAACAGGAATGGGCTTCCCACATTGTACCCATGTGGGGAATCGAACCAGGATCTTCGGCGTGACGAGCGAACGCTTTAATTCATGGGTTAGAACTGAAGATTGAATTATTTGGATATCAGATCCGTCGAATATCGGACATTAAACATATCTGTCATCAGTAATATTGGATATTGAAAATAAAAATATAATACAGCGAAAACCTTGTATATCGACAGAAGGGATATTGGAAATTTGTAGATGGGCAGAAAAGGTAGCGAAAGCTTATAACGATGTAAAATATATCTGAAACCGTTTATATCAACACAAAAGGATATCTGAAACCTTTTATATCGACACAAGGATATCTGAAATCCTGTATATCGTCAGAATGGTATAAGTAGTTCGACAGAAGTGATTTCATAAACCCTATATATCGACACCAAGTGTATAAGAGACATTGTATATCAACAGAAGCGTACGTCACACAGGATATCAGAAATCGTGTATATATACAGTATAGATACAAAGGTTATCAGAAATCTTGTATTTCGACACAAAGGGTATAAGAAACCTTGTGTATCAACAGAAGGGATATCGGAAACCTTGTATACCGACACAAAGGGATATCGGAAACCTTGTATACCGACACAAAGGGCATAGGGTATAAGGCACCTTATACATCGACAGATAGGATATCAGAAGCCTTGTATTATATTCGATATCGAAAACGTCCAATATCGAATTGTAGGCAATCAGATGTAGGGTTTACGCCGCTTTTAGTAATATTCCAGCAATATCACGGCGGGGAACACCAGAAATGAGCCTCACACATCGTACCCATGTGGAGGATATAACGAATATGAAGTCTCATCTCGATATGGCGAATTGTTACAAAAACCTAACGTCAGAGCCTGATGAACACTGAGTTTAGTTGAGGGGGACTCCAAATGTCGAACAATGGACTTGGACTTGGATGACATTTGGACAAAGCGTGCTGACATTTCACTTCACACGTTAAAGACTACACCAGTCCTGATGACAACACATTAAGCTGTGTGGAGCACCTCATACACCTGTAATCAACTCGGCTTGCCGCGGGGAAGTACCCTGACCTTGGCTACAGGTAACTGAGTGCTCGTCTCTCTCTACGCCTCAGGTACTCGTCAAAGTACTTTCGTTGCTACTGTGTGGACTACAGAAAGTTAGTTTTTAATCTACAGCACACGGAATCTGTCCCCACAACGAGGAAGTATACACATTACATTACATATTAGGCCCGATATGTTATCTGGAAATGAGGATGAGATGGTTGATTTGAGTGAGTGGATGTTGTTTTAAGCCGCTTTTAGCAATATTCCAACAATATTACGGCGGGGAACACCAGAAATGGGCTTCACATATTGTACCCATGTGGGGAATCGAACCTGGGCCTTCGGCTTGATGAGCGAACGCTTTAACCACTAGGTTCCCCCATCACGCTGATTGATGACATCTTATCGGATAATTGTGTGAAGGAGATAGGTTCTGTATTCCTTTGATTTGTTCGATAATATCACTTAAACAAAAAAAAACTTGTCAATACCGAGCGACTATTTTGTTCGGTCAATCCACAGTATTACACAAATGGTTTTACCGAAGTCTGTAAAACACTCGGTGCATCATTATGCCTATAGGTGGATGGTTTTGAATTACTTTCTCTTTTCTCATGGTATAGTCTGGTGATCTTACAAGTGAGTCAATGAGTGAGTGAGTCTGGTGATCTAATGAGTGAGTGAGTGAGTGAGTGAGTGAGTGCCCCGGGCCATAACAACGACTACTCCTGGATTCGATCCCACTATTCCCTACTGCGGGGCGGAGGGGTAGCCTTGTGGTTAAAGCTTTCGCTCGTCACGCCGGAGGCCCGGGCTCGATTCCCCACATGGGTACAATGTGTGAATCCCATTGCTGGTGTCCCCCGCCGTGATATTGCTGGAATATTATACATATGCTGGTATTACAGTGCTTCCCCTCTGAGACGCAAAAAAAGACTCCGACCCCCATCTCCATCTCGTATCCCCCAATGTCGTGCGCCATTCTGGGTCGTAACAACAGTTACTTATACCATCTTTTAATGTATGTCGGTGTAGATCGAAACACCGAACGTGCTGTCTCTATGCTAGACAATGGAGACGAGCTGGCATGACACCGTAATGAAATGTTTGTTTGCGATACGACATGAATTCACGAAACTGTGCGTGTTACGGACACACGTCCACCACCAAGGGAAGTAAAGATTAGTTACGCTTAAATGTATCTTCCGAGAAACAAAGGGGGATACTCGGAAAGCAGAAAGGTGTATTACTTCCTGGTAATAGCTGCATGATGAAAATGAACGAACCGAGAACACATTACAGCCGGTATTGACGTGTAACAGATGCTAAAGGATGATTTAGGTGAGATGGCCGAAATAAAGGATGATTTGGGTGAGATGGGAAATATAGGATGATTTGGATGAGATGGGAAATATAGGATGATTTGGATGAGATGGGAAATATAGGATGATTTGGGTGAGATGGCCGAAATATGGGATGATATAGGTGAGATGGGAAATAAAGGATGATTTGAGTGAGATGGGAAATAAAGGATGATTTAGGTGAGATGGGAAATATAGGATGATTTGGATGAGATGGGAAATATAGGATGATTTGAGTGAGATGGGAAATATAGGATGGTATAGGCGAGATGGGAAAAAAAGGATGACATGGGTGAGATGGGAAATATAGGATGATTTGGATGAGATCGGAAATATAGGATGATTTGGGTGAGATGGGAAATATAGGGTGGTATAGGCGAGATGGGAAATAAAGGATGACATGGGTGAGATGGGAAATATAGGATGATTTGGATGAGATGGGAAATATAGGATGGTATAGGAGAGATGGGAAATAAAGGATGACATGGGTGAGATGGTAAATATAGGATGATTTGGATGAGATGGGAAATATAGGATGATTTGGGTGAGATGGGAAATATAGGATGGTATAGGCGAGATGGGAAATAAAGGATGACATGGGTGCGATGGCAATTATAGGATGATTTGGATGAGATGGGAAATATAGGATGGTATAGGCGAGATGGGAAATATAGGATGATTTGGGTGAGATGGGAAATATAGGATGATATAGGCGAGATGTGAAATATAGGATGATATTGGTTGTATGGGAAATTTTGGGTCAATAGTACATAACACAGTAACGACTTGTAAACAATAATTCACTCGACGAGGCATATAGTGCGAATAGGTCTCCCAGTGGCGATTTGTGGGAGTCCGCACACAGTTCATTTTCACCCATTTTCACGAGAGCTTCAATGGTCATTTAATGACCATCGTGGATAAAAACAAGCTGCTTGTGGACGATATTTACTTATCATCTGACCTGCACTTAGTACTCTACTAACTTGGTGGAGGTTTGCAGGAATTAGGTTCGCCGTATGAGCTTCATTTCCTAGAGCCTGGCTTCGGATCAGTTTCCTGTCGTTGGCCTTCGACGTCCCGAACTGGGTCGCTCGTCAGTTTCTGCATGGTTGTTGCCAGCTGTTCCATAGTCTACTAAACACAGACTGTGAAACACTGAACATAGTGGCCACTGCACACTGACATCTGACATGCCAGTAGTCCACAGACGGTACACTGCACATCGCTGACCCGTGAAGATCCAGGTTAGAACTGATCTTCAGTAACCCATGCTTGTCGTAAGAGGCGACTAACGGGATCGGGTGGTCAGGCTCGCTGACCTGGTTGACACAGTCATGCCATCGTATCCCAATCACGTAGATCGTTGCTCATGCTGTTGATCACTCGATTGTCTGGTCCAGAGTCGACCATATAGTGCGGCTTTAAACAGCAATCAACCAGCATCACTTGTTAACACCCCTACAGTGAATCAAATCAAGTAAATCACATATGTATGATGAGTGTATGCAATAAGATTAACATGAATATGTTTAATAATGATTAATCAACCTTCCGTAAAGAGGTCAGTGACAACCTAAGCAGGTCCTTGGTGCGCAAAGTACAAACTAGCGGAAGTGTGTTCGTTATTTTTCGTCAGTTCTCCCCTTTGTTCTAATTCCTGGTAATACAATTTATGTTGTTTTACTTTCTGTAATATTTATGCAAAACTTAAGCGATATTTTATGTTCGCCTACTTATTTTAAAGAGCATACGTAGTACATCTTCCTCCAGGTAACTGCCCAGCTGCGTGGAACGTCTTGCACAGTCACACAACCAGAATCTACGATCTCGCGAGATCTTATTCATGCGGAATGTTTCCTACTGGAAAATGTCCTCCAGCACAGAAGCGACGTCATCATGATATGCACTTATGATTGAAGGTGCTTCTTTTTGTCAAGTGTGTGAATCTGATTATGCCAAATCTGATGAAACGTCACCTGTTCAATGAGTTCAAAGGTCCAGTCATGCGGTGCAGCCATGGCGACAACCAATTGTACGAAAATGGACTGTCCTGGTGGAGCAACACATTAAATTAGTGAGCTCTTCTCACGTTTAGCCTTGACATTATCAATATTTATCATGCAGGTAATTAGGCAGAGACGAGCATAGTATTGGTCATTAATTGTCTGGCGGTCCGGGTTGTAGCAACATGGATGGGTGATGTAGTTTCTGGTGGAGATATATGATGACATCACGGTAACCAGTTAACACAGCATGGATGGGTGATGGAGTTTCAGGTGGAGATATATGATGACATCACGGTAATCAGTTAAGACAACATGGATGGGTGATGTAGTTTCAGGTGGAGATATATCATGACATCACGGTAATCAGTTAACACAGCATGGATGGGTGATATAGTTTCAGGTGGAGATATATGATGACATCACGGTAACCAGTTAAGACAACATGGATGGGTGATGGAGTTTCTGGTGGAGATACATGATGACATCACGGTAACCAGTTAACACAGCATGGATGGGTGATGTAGTTTCAGGTGGAGATATATGATGACATCACGGTAATCAGTTAAGACAACATGGATGGGTGATGGAGTTTCAGGTGGAGATATATGATGACATCACGGTAACCAGTTAACACAGCATGGATGGGTGATGGAGTTTCAGGTGGAGATATATGATGACATCACGGTAATCAGTTAAGACAACATGGATGGGTGATGTAGTTTCAGGTGGAGATATATGATGACATCACGGTAATCAGTTAAGACAACATGGATGGGTGATGTAGTTTCAGGTGGAGATATATGATGACATCCCGGTAATCAGTTAAGACAACATGGATGGGTGATGTAGTTTCAGGTGGAGATATATGATGACATCCCGCTAACCAGTTAACACAACATGGATGGCTGAAGGAGTTTCTGGTGGAGATATATGATAACATCACGGTAACCAGTTAACACAACATGGTTGACTGATGGAGTTTGAGGTGAAGATACATGACGACATCACGGTATCCAGTCAACACATCTTGGCTTGCTGGTGGAGTTTCAGGTGGAGATATATGATGACATCACGGTAACCAGTCAACACATCATGGCTGGCTGGTGGAGTTTCAGGTGGAGATATATGATGACATCACGGTAACCAGTCAACACAACATGGATGGCTGATGGAGTTTCAGGTGGAGATATATGATGACATCACGGTAACCAGTCAACACATCATGGCTGGCTGGTGGAGTTTCTCCTGAAGATGCTTGACGACATCACGGTAACCAGTCAACACATCTTGGCTTGCTGATGGAGTTTCTGGTGGAGATATATGATGACATCACGGTAACCAGTCAACACATCATGGCTGGCTGGTGGAGTTTCAGGTGGAGACCGGTTTTACCCACGTTACAAAAATACTACCTAGTCACTGCATACATATGCTGTCCGGCTGGTTATTTGGTTAAATTGGAGTATGTAAATCTGAAAAGTATTAAAGTTATAGTACCACGTTGTAATCTGTTACATTATGACATATCATTGATGGTAATAAGAAAATATATAGGTGAGCTACTCCTTTTGCATAGCATATTTTTGGCATCACGTAGCTCGATCTTATCTCAGAAATCCGGCAGTAGAGAGCTGTACGCGTCTCTGCAATGAATCACCGACAACAGGAATTTAAGGGAGAATGTCAACAGAAACGAATTCTTTTGTAGCGATCATAGCAAACAGAATAGACATCTGTACATAACGACACTGAGTATACGCGAGTCACATATACTTACAGTGATCATGTATAACACCCAATTCTTGGGCGTTACCTTTGGTTACCAGAAACAATTACTAGTCAAATGGGCGTTTAGACTATTCAATATACATGTACATGATCGCGGTACCCTCTCTTTTTATTTCGATATTGATCAGAAAATATGTGGCATCCTTAACTCACTACTATTCAGATGTGGCAAGGTATTGGTATACGAATGCTTGCATGTCACTGAGGGCTATTGCAGAGATGTTTGTCATCCATCGACTATCAGCCAGAAAACATCAGCAAACCAATACGTTAAGGTCCGTCCGCGTTCAGGTCGCCAACCAGTGATATCTCCTAGTGAGGCGGTTCAAAGGCGGTTCAGGTGATCCTGGTACAATCAGGTTGGTAAGGCTCATCGTCATCTCTACAAGCAGGCCTGATTTCTCGCAAGAGCTGACCAGTCCAACCAACCAAGGACGCCATGAAGACTCCCCACTATTGCAGTCTTCTGCGATATTCAGATTGTTGTAAAGGCTATGTTCCCGGCATCATCGTCATCATCATCCTCGTCGTCGTCGACTTCTATCTAGATTATTATTAACAATTATTATGCACAACCGATAAGAGTTTACCATTCCAAACACCATCTAATACCATCCAGTCTGGCCAACATTTCCCCCCTCACACAAACCTCCACACTCTGGCGACTGTCATGTATCCCAGTGCTCTCGGGGCGGTGGGGTAGCCTAGTGGTCAAAGCGTTCGCTCGTCACGCCGAAGACCCGGGTTCGATTCCCCACATGGGTACAATGCGTGCCCCCAAACCCCCACCCCCGCCTTGATATTGCTGGAATATTGCTAAAGCGGCGTAAAACTAAACTCACTCACTTACAGTGCTCTCTTTCACACAATATCATTCCTGCTGCATGCATTTACTATGCTCACGACTTGCTACTTTTGAACCTTTTCTTGCATTTGCACGGATGTCAAGTCGACCGTTTGCGGTAAACAGCTGTTTTTCCAACACCTCCGCGCGTGGTGACACAGAGCCCAAGTCAGTAACCTCGACGATGCGTCAAATCTATTTATACCCATGACATCACGTTACCTGTGGCCTTGATGCGGTCTGTCTTGATAAATTACCTGACACCTCGGTCCTGTAAATTATTATATGTCGAATCTGTTCTACATCTTCTTTACGGGTACCAACCTGACACTACGCATAAAAATCTATCGAATGATGTCATACCTCCAGATGAAAGAAACACAGACTCCTTTGTAATGAGACCTGCGACCTCGCTCCAGGGGGCCTTGGGGGCTTGACCCCCAATAAAGGCCTCATTGTGAGGGTGACGAGCTGTGCGGTGTATATCATAATGCTACACAACAGCGACAGTTACAGTGATAGAGACAAGTCTCGCGTCCCCGTCTGAGGGATGAGTCAGGGATGCACGTGTGCCTGGGAAACCTAAGTACAATCAAGGCGACATTGTTCCCTCGTGTATGCTTTCATAGACTGGACGTCGTGGAGGATTGTGTGGAGAGAAGATCGGGGTTTATGTGCGTGTGTGTGTGTGTGTGTGTGTGTGTGTGTGTGTGTGATAGAGGGAGAGTGAGGTGGGGAGGGGTGGGGTGGGGTGGGTTACGTAGAACACATTCTTATTACATATCATTGTCAGTGTTCGTAGTTAGTAAATCAGTTGATATTTGACATTTTGCCCTCATTCAACTCTACAGATAAGATTTTAATTAAAATACGGATTAAATTTGCTTTCAGTTGCATTGCACTTAAATACCGGCACTTATGACAAGGTTGTTCGTGCGTGTGCGTGTTTGTGCGTGCGTGCGTGCGTGCGTGTGTGTGTGTGTGTGTGCGGGAGCCAGTCCTTCTGCCCTCGATGCTGAGAGCCATTTAAACGTCATTTGTTGTAATGCAGATACTGAGCTAGGAGACTGAAACACCAACTTTCTGCTCACTATATATACTACTCACCAAAAGTTTAGACTCACTTAAAGCACTCACTATATGTCATGTATATATATATATGGTTACATCGAAGATGAATTTCTCCACTAACTTGGGTGAACCAACTGCAAACCTTATGCAGATGAATTGCACCAGGATCATGCATCAAATTGCTGAAAATCATGTGCAAATATCGTGCACGCGAACAGCTGCGTTTTGGTGTAAAAGTTTGTTAAGAATTCGTCATTTTTTACTGAGTTTCATCATTTATTGAACTCATGACAATAATATTCTTAACGTTACGTATTTGTATTACAAAACATCAGTTCATATGTAAACAGTACCTTTAAACACTAGGGGATATTTTGCAAAAATCTAGTTCAGAAGAGTTGACTCAAGTATACTAAGTGGCTATATTAAATTTACACCATCGAGTCTAAACTTTTGATGGGTAGTATATATCCAGTACATCATCAACACGGTCGGTGTTAAGCCCATTTCTGGTGTTCCCCGCCGTGATATTGATGGAATATTGCTAAAAGCGGCGTAAAACTAAACTCAGTCAGTCAGTCAACACGGTCGGCCTGGCATGAAGTCAAGTTTTCTTTTTGCTGACGAAACATGTTATTCACGTGATAATGCCACTTTAGGTCGCTATGTGAGCATACTCTCGCTATGTGAGCATACTGTCGCTATGTGAGCATACTGTCGCTATGTGAGCATACTGTCGCTATGTGAGCACACTGTCGCTATGTGAGCATACTGTCGCTATGTGAGCATACTCTCGCTATGTGAGCATACTGTCGCTATGTGAGCATACTGTCGCTATGTGAGCATACTGTCGCTATGTGAGCATACTGTCGCTATGTGAGCATACTGTCGCTATGTAAGCATACTCTCGCTATGTGAGCATACTGTCGCTATGTGAGCATACTGTCGCTATGTGAGCATACTGTCGCTATGTAAGCATACTCTCGCTATGTGAGCATACTGTCGCTATGTGAGCATACTGTCGCTATGTGAGCATACTGTCGCTATGTGAGCATACTGTCGCTATGTAAGCATACTCTCGCTATGTGAGCATACTAGCTGGCTGCATACGTGAAGTCAATAATTCCAAGAGGCAGGCATGTAAAATATTATTGGTATGAAGATAAGCTTCACAAACATGTGTCCAGTTTCACAGCTAACGTTATCAGGTCGTGTACCCGCATAACCGGGCTATTTCACCTGTAGATTTCCATAAGTGGCACCTGTGTGTCACGACATCACCCTGTATATACTCACAAACAGGCTGACAACATTCAACAGGCATAGCGTCGCACTAATGGTATTTACGACTGGGTGGAAAGCAGATTGAAAGCCGTATCATATTTCATAAACCTGTGTCATACACACCAACCTAATATGTTCGGACGAAAACGAGGCAGTTTTTCAGATACGACAAGGGAGACAACTGCTGTAGGAATTTTGTAATCTGATCACCTGTTCCCGCGCATGTCTCATTCATAAATGACGCCACGTTTTCTGCCATATAAGGCAAGTGTTTACGCTCACCAAACTGGGCCTCTGATGTAGGCGAAGAGAGCCAGGTCGTATTTTTCACTCCCGTCCATGTTTTGATGACATTTTGCGGGGGAGATTCACTTATGTAAATAACACTACACAACAAGCAGCACGTTCGTAACCGATACTAGATACTAGATAGTTTCCTTGGATGTTTGAGTCATATATAGCGGATGTTGTAAACAGACATGGATACACACCTCCTCAATTGTAGGTAGTTTGGTGTCACTGTGTAGGTAAATTATGAGAGATAGTCTATACACACCCACCCCGCCATTATTGTTAGGTCATTCATGAACGAGTGGAAATTAATGGAGACTCCACTGAATCGTCCATGAAATGACTAAATGAGCGTTAACGCCGCGTCCTAGTTTATTGCACGTTAATAGCGACGTATATGTGCGAGAGAGAGAGAGAGAGAGAGAGAGAGAGAGAGAGAGAGAGAGAGAGAGAGAGACAGACAGCGAGTGTGTGTGTGTGAGAGACAGACAGCGAGTGTGTGTGAGAGGCAGGCAGCGAGAGAGTGAGACAGCCAGTGTGTCCGAGAGAGACACACAAAGCGAGTGTGTGTGAGAGAGAGAGAGAGAGAGAGAGAGAGAGACAGACAGACAGACAGAGAGTGTGTGAGAGACAAAGACAGAAACTGAGTATGTGAGAGAAAAGAGACATCGCACGTGCGTGAGAGAGACAGACGGCGTGTGTGAGAAAGAAACAGAGTATATTTGACAGAGAGTCAGAGAGCAAGAGTGTATGTGGACGACAAGCATGGTGATCCCTTACGACAAGCATGGCCACCCCTAACGACAAGTCTGGTCACCTCTTACGACAAGCCTGGTCACCCTTTACGACAAGTTTGGTCACCTCTTACGACAAGCATGGTCACCTCTTACGACAACCATGGTCACCAATTACAAGCCTGGTCACCCCTCACGACAAGCCTGGTCACCCCTCACGACAAGCCTGGTCACCCCTTACGACAAGTCTAGTCACCCCTTACGACAAGCCTGGCCACCCCTCACAAGCCTGGTCACCCCTCACGACAAGCCTGGTCACCCTTTACGACAAGTCTAGTCACCCCTTATGACAAGCCTGGCCACCCCTCACGACAAACCTGGCCTCCCCTTACGACAAGCCTGGTCACCCCTTATGACAAGCCTGGTCACCCCACACGACAAGCATGGTCACCCCTTACGAAAAGCCTGGTCACCTCTTACGACAAGCCTGGCCACCCTTACAAGCCTGGTCACCCCTCACGACAAGTCTAGTCACCCCTTACGACAACCCCTTACGACAATCGTGGTCACCAACATTACGACAAGCCAGGTCACCCCTTAAGACAAGCAAGGTCACCCCTAACGACAAGCCTGGTCACCCCTCACGGCAAGTCTGGTCTCCTCTTACGACAAGCACTGTCGCCTCTTACAACAAACATGGTCACCCCTTACGACAAGCATGGTCACCCCTAACGACAAGCCTGGTCACCCCTTACAACAAGCCTGGTCACCTCTAACGACAAGCCTGACCACCCCTTATGACAAGCCTGGTCTCCTCTAACGACAAGCCTGGTCACCCCTTATGACAAGCCTGGTCACCCCGTACGACAACCATGGTCGCCTCTTACGACAAGCCTGGTCACCCCTAACGACAAGCCTGGTCACCCCTTACGACAAGCCTGGTCACCCCTTACGACAAGCATGGTCACCTCTAACGACAAGCCTGGTCACCCCTTATGACAAGCCTTACGACAAGCCTGGTCACCCCTTTATGACAAGCCTGGTAATCCTTTACGACAACCATGGTCGCCTCTTACGACAAGCCTGGTCACCCTGGTCACCCCACGACAAGCCTGGTCACCCCTTACGACAAGCATGGTCACATCTAACGACAAGCCTGGTCACCCCTTATGACAAGCCTGGTCTCCTCTAACGACAAGCCTGGTCACCCCTTATGACAAGCCTGGTCACCCCTTACGACAACCATGGTCGCCTCTTACGACAAGCCTGGTCACACCGACAAGCATTACCCTACGAAAGCCTGGTCACCCCTTACGACAACCATGGTCGCCTCTTACGACAAGCCTGGTCACCCCTTACGACAAGCCTGGTCACCCCTTATGACAAGCCTGGTCACCTCTTACGACAAGCCTGGTCGCCTCTTACGACAAGCATGGTCGCCTCTTACGACAAGCATGGTCGCCTCTTACGACAAACATGGTCGCCTCTTACGACAAGCATGGTCGCCTCTTACGACAAGCCTGGTCGCTCCTTACGACAAGCATGGTCGCCTCTTACGACAAGCATGGTCGCCTCTTACAACAAGCATGGTCGCCTCTTACGACAAGCATGGTCGCCTCTTACGACAAGCATGGTCGCCTCTTACGACAAGCATGGTCGCTCCTTACGACAAGCATGGCCGCCTCTTACAACAAGCATCGTATTTATCAAGGCGAAAATAAAGAGGTTGTGAGGTAGAAAATACATTCTTGAAGCTCAACCACGCCACAAGCCACACACACACAGACAATGTCATGTCGTTCTATGTGGAATATAGGCAATAGCTTTGGATGAGCGTGTTTTTTTAAAAAACCCAAACAAACAGTTTCATAAATAATTAGAATGGGACGTGTTATTGATACCTGTTCTCTATACCTGATTTCCATGTGGATTGTGTTATACATAGTCCAGGGCCTCATTTCACAAAGCATTAGGGGGTGATCGTAAGTCACTAAGGTGACCTTAGAGCAATGTTTAAGAATGGGAGTTAAGGTTTACCTTAGTAAAGCTTCCTTCGTGAAAGGAGCCCCATACACATAACTCCTTTTGTCATTTAGCTCAACAGCGTTATCATTGATCATAAACGATTCGAAATATTCAGTTCTTCCGATATCACACAGTGTGTCTTTTGATGAACGTATATTTGTGATGTTACACAAACTAATTTGTATTTATTTGTATAGCTACATTCCAAATTGGGTATTATTGTATTGAAAAATAAACTGAATAATGAATGCCCCCATTCATGGACAGGATCCGAGTATTTCCGTTCCCGTTATAGCCTTGTATTCAAGTATAATCTGCCTTTTGTATTCATATCAAGAAATTACCAGATTCATACAATCAATACCGAAGGGTTTTTGTGGCTAGCATACCATGGATATTTTAATACGATAGAGTTAATATAATTTACAATGCCTTTTAACAAACCATTTGCAATCCCGATCAAAATAAGATTCCATTCGTGTTCTTCTATGTCTCTTAAAGAGGTTGCATTTGAAACCTGAAGCGATTAGCCCTGGTATTTTATTCGATCTTTGACTGGTCAAACATTAGCTGTTATTTACGGGCATATTTCACATTCTAAGGGTGTCTGTTGTTCAGAAATCAAGTGCCCTACTTGCTTCTATTGTTGAATTCTGTCAAAAGACATATTACAAATTCAAGACTCTGAATACGACCGTGCGATATACAGTAGCTATGCATTTCCTTAAGTGTATTTATCATTCACAACCATTCAGTGTTCCTTTATTACATTATTATATCGCGACACTACAAACAAATGGAATTCCTTCCGAAGAGATACAAAGCGAACACACGCCATGTCGATTTCATTTATTGTGCGATGTATATGATTTATTATCCCGACTGGCAGGTGTGAATGTTGGTCTTCGACATAGCACGCCGGGCACGTGCAGGGCGCCTTTTCATTTGCATATCTAAACGTAACTGGTGATACCAGGTTTTATACCAGGTACGATTTGATTGGACGGCTAATCACGTGTCCACCATTAAGGTGCGGTATTGACGGGTGAACGAAATCTTTCAGTGTTTGAAATAGGAGTCACTTTCGCAGATAACCTATAAACAAAAATATCAATTAAACTTAAAAACTTCAGATGGTGATTTAAACCATGTATTAACGCATTTAATGAAGTCAGGTTTTCGTAACTGGAAAGTTGACCATGCCGTAAAACAACATTTCACTGTCTTGACAGGTGAGGTGAAATGGAGTTTAACGTCGGACTTAAGGATATATCGCTCAAATGACGACTAGCATCCGTATGTATGTGTGGCTGCTTGTAGCCCAGAGTTAAGCTGGTTTTGTAGTGCCCGCTCACTGAGATACTATGCCCCGGACGCTGATTTCTCTCCATATAAATGATGGCCCCCATGATAGTCAGCAATATTCCAGCCGTTAATACTCTAGTCTGAACCAGGCAACATAGTGACAGATATCATGAACAACAGATCAAGTCATCAGAAAACAACGCTAATTCTCGAACCTGACCACCATTTGGCTATTACTGGATATAAAAAAAAACAGGAACTGTTCTGCTTTGTTTAGGGCCGCACTCAGCAATATTCCAGCTATGTGACGGCGGTCTGTGAATAATCGGGTATGGACCAAATATCAAGTGAGTGACATCATGAGCGTCGATCTACGTAACTGGGATGACAGGTGTCATCAAAGTCAGCTAGCCTGACCACCCGGTCCCGTTAGTCGCCTCTTACGACAAGCATGGGTTACTGAAAACCAGTTCTAACCCATATCTTCACGTGTAGCTAGGCAGGTCATATATGGCCTGGGTTCGATTCCCCACATGGGTACAATGTCTGAAGCCCATTGCTGGTGTCTCTCGCCGTCACATTGCTGGTGTCTGTCGCCGTGACATTGCTGCTGTCTCTCGCCGTGACACTGCTGGTGTCTCTCGCCGTGATATTGCTGGTGTCTCTCGCCGTGACATTGCTGGCGTCTCTCGCCGTGACACTGCTGGTGTCTCTCGCCGTGACATTGCTGATGTCTCTCGCCGTGCTGGTGTCTCTCGGCCTGACATTGCTGGGATATTGCTAACAGCCGCGCAAAACCAAACTCAGTCACTCACTGTGTTCGATGGTTTGAGTCTGTATATATATATATATATACATATATTTCGGTTTAACGGTTAACGGTTTTGAAGACAGCCAACTCGACAAACAATCCTCTAATGCTGAACGCTTCCGACCCAGTCGAGAGCAACATATGCAGAAACTGACATGCCGCCTGGTGAGACGCACTCAATCACGCCTCATGGGAATAAAGTAGGTCAGGTGTATATCGACATGTAAACACGTGTGTCACTCGCAAAAGACACCTGTGTTCCGCTACCTGGACACTTGGCAAGTCCGCCCCTGTAACTCACCTTTGTTTGGTTAGCAAATATTTTGCTCATCAACAAATATTGTCGTTTGAAACACTGACATGTTTTGTGCTTGCTCGACAAGTGTATAGCTATAACTGACTGAAGTATAAAGTTCCCCAAGGCGTGAAAAAGGCTGGTTTTCTTTACGGTTTTCTATAATAGACTTTTGTAGAATTGAAATCGCCACATTATGAGATGAAGTTTCT
Source organism: Haliotis rubra (assembly GCF_003918875.1). Lineage (NCBI taxonomy): Eukaryota > Metazoa > Mollusca > Gastropoda > Lepetellida > Haliotidae > Haliotis > Haliotis rubra. The sequence goes on along the minus strand of NW_025767445.1, from coordinate 36,010 downwards.
CTCAGTAATCGGTGTTCACTGTTTCAATGTGTCAGATTTCAGTATCAGCGAGAATGTGTCTTGCAACCATTACGTATGGAGAGCGGAATGATTCGGATCCAGACCGCTTCACACGAATAGTTGTTACTTCTTGTAACCCTGCCCAGCTAAAAACCTCTTTATCCCAACGGCTACTAGTATTAAATCAAACAGAATTTGCTTAAAGTTTAAACTCATTATTAAACGACCTGCTTGTGTCTCTGTGTATTCCGTGATTGTGTCTGTCTGTGTGTGTGTGTGTGTGTGTGTGTGTGTGTGTGTATAGGGAACCAAGGCCAACCCGAGGCTGGCGATCTTGCACTTGAAAACCTATTCATCTACCTGGCTGTGGTCTTCGGGTCACGAAATTCACGTGCACGGGTGTTATATGCGTATATACCCCCGAAGTAAGTAAAGATGCGCGTGCATGGTCATTCGAAAGATTCGGTCTGTTGTCTTTGTAGCACGAAGAGGAAAATGGTGGTTGAGATATTTAAGTTGTGTTGCTTCATTTATAAGTTTAAATGAACGTTTCATTGTTAACCATTAATGAAAATGTATGAACAAATTGAAAGAACCTGCTGAACTAAGTAACTCTTGTCTGATGTCTTTGCTGACGTTTCATTTTCCAGTACGGTCGTTTCGCTGTTCTATACTGTCGTTTCGTTGTTCTACACTGTCGATTCGTTGTCCTACACTGTCGTTTCGTTGTTCTATACTGTCGTTTCGTTTATCTATACTGTCGTTTCATTGTTCTATACGGTCGTTTCGTTGTCTTTCGCTGTTCTGTACTGTCGTTTCGTTGTTCTACACTGTCGTTTCGTTGTTCTACACTGTCGTTTCGTTTATCTATACTGTCGTTTCGTTGTTCTATACTGTCGTTTCGTTGTTCTACACTGTCGTTTCGTTGTTCTATACTGTCGTTTCGTTTATCTATACTGTCGTTTCATTGTTCTATACTGTCGTTTCGTTGTCTTTCGCTGTTCTGTACTGTCGTTTCGTTGTTCTACACTGTCGTTTCGTTGTTCTACACTGTCGTTTCGTTTATCTATACTGTCGTTTCGTTGTTCTATACTGTCGTTTCGTTGTCCTATACTGTCGTTTCATTGTCCTATACTGTCGTTTCATTGTTCTATACTGTCGTTTCGTTGTCCTATACTGTCGTTTCGTTGTTCTATACTGTCGTTTCGTTGTCCTATACTATCGTTTCGTTGTCTTTCGTTGTTCTATACTGTCGTTTCGTTGTCCTATACTGTCGTTTCGTTGTCCTATACTGTCGTTTCGTTGTCCTATACCGTCGTTTCGTTGTCTTTCGTTGTCCTATACTGTCGTTCCGTTGTTCTACACTGTCGTTTCGTTGTCTTTCGTTGTCCTACACTGTCGTTTCGTTGCCTTTCGTTGTCCTACACTGTCGTTTCGTTGCCTTTCGTTGTCCTACACTGTCGTTTCGTTGTCCTACACTGTTGTTTCGTTCGATAATACGATCGTTTCGGCCTGTGGAAAACCAGTGTCCTCAGCAATACATTATGCTTGCCGTAAGAGGCTACAAACAGGTTCATGTTGCCATCCTTCACACGTTCGATCGAACGATGACATCGATGCCATTAACCGGATCGATTGTCATATAACTGGGGTACTGCTGAGTGAGTAGTGTCGTTTCATATCTCTATAATCACTTTCAGTTTCCAAGGGTGTTGGTACATTCTCCAACGCAGTTGTAATGCAGAAGTGGCGTTCAACTGTCCAATAGTATAGTTCCACTGACTAATAGTGTCTTTCCACTGGATAACAGTATCGTACTTTTGTGTGGTTGTTGGGATTTAGTGAATTCATGAACATGCTGCAAAAATTAATGATCACAGATCATTCTCCAGCTGAAGATCTAGTTGCTGCTCCAATAAAGCATCCAGCTACGTCGGATTTCGCCAAATAAAAGCACTAAATTCACAAATGTGGCCTACTTACAAGTGAATATAATACTGTACACATAATAAAATATATAGTGCTACATATCTGCAATTATTTAGGAACTTTTGATACACAAACATTATGTGAGCATAAGACCTTCTTTTTATTACAAACTCAGCAGTGAGTGGAGTCTCAAGCTCCAACATACAAGAGGTGTGAAGAGTTTCGAGTTCAGACACATACAAGGTGTGAAGAGTTTCCAGTTCAGACATACATGAGGTGAGAAGAGTTTCTAGTTCAGACACACACAAGGTGTGAGGTGAGTTTAGACACACACAAGAAGAGTTTCTAGTTCAGACACACAAGGTGTGAAGAGTTTCCAAGGTGTGAAAGAGTTTCGAGTTCAGACACACACAAGGTGTGAACACACACAAGAGAGTTTCGAGTTCAGACATACACGAGGTGTGAAGAGTTTCGAGTTCAGACACACACAAGGTGTGAAAAGTTTCGAGTTCAGACACACACAAGGTGTGAAGAGTTTCGAGTTCAGACACACACAAGGTGTGAAGAGTTTCCAGTTCAGACATACACGAGGTGTGAAGAGTTTCGAGTTCAGACACACACAAGGTGTGAAGAGTTTCCAGTTCAGACATACACGAGGTGAGAAGAGTTTCGAGTTCAGACACACACAAGGTGTGAAGAGTTTCGAGTTCAGACACACACGAGGTATGAAGAGTTTCCAGTTCAGACATACACAAGGTGTGAAGAGTTTCCAGTTTACACACACACACACAAGGTGTGAAGAGTTTCCAGTTTACACACACATACAGGTCGTAAAGAGTTTCCATACACGAGATTTGAAGAGCGTCAAGCTAAATGTCCGAGACTTTAATCCTGGGCCTGAACGAGAAACCCCCTTTATCCGACCATTAACCCCCGAGCGGCACGTCATGCTCGTAGTCTTCTGTACAGAATCAGTCGGAATGCCACACTGCATGAAGATAGCCACGTAGACATGAAGCTATCACGTAGACATCGATATTACAGCTGCACGTGTAACGGGTGGGGATTAAGAAGATGTCGGGTGGGGATAATGCTCAATACAATGAGGAGGGGCCGTATTGACTTAACCTAATGTTAGGGCTGGGTAACAAATTGCTGATGGACAAGGCAAGGCATATATATAGTTAACAAGTAGAACTACCTTTGGCAGTACTGTGGCAATCCGGCCAGGCGCGTTGTCATTTCTGTAAACTGTCGTCTTTAGCCGTCTCAGGATATGTTGATCTTGACCTTGGATCTCTAGTGCGTTTCGATTAAGATGCTTGGGTCGTGGACCTGTCCACACCGCGTTCTGACCCTATGTTTTCAAGGATCTTAATCGAGACGAATACAAGATTCGAAGCCAAAACAATCAGGCATTGAGGAGCGTCAAGTTGAGCCGACACGTCCTTATCAAACTGAACTACTGTCCAAAGTGTAAAGAGGTGTAAAGTGTAATAATCCCCAATGGTGTCCGTATTCCGGGTAGGAATATACGTCCTCATCATTTCGTGATACTCGTAAAAGGCAGTCAGTCGGGCAACATGTTTGATTGGATTTCGTTCGCGTGGAATGGTCCTAAAAATATTGATGATTAGATTACCTGGTCCAGACTCGACGTTTTACAAGTCGGCGTAGTATAGCTGGAATATTGCTGAATGCGGCGTTAAACAGCATCAACTTGCCTGTAATCAAAGGCGAACTGGAGAGAAAATTTTATGCATGAGAATTTCTGTAACACGAGGAAGACGATGTTTCGGAGTGCTATGACACGTGATGAAGGAGTTAGAATATACTCCGAAACGTCATGTTCTGTAGTGGGGCTGTAGTGGAGTGGATACAGCGTTTTCCTGGACAGCTGAATGTCGTGGTTTGATCCGCGGTGCCGTCATACCAAACGTTAAGGAATGACACCTGTACTTGGCACCTGTACTTGACACTAGAAGGGCGGGGGTAGCCCAGTGGTTAAAGCGTTCACTCGTCACGCTGAAGACCAGGGTTCGATTACCCACATGGGTACGATGTGTGAAGCCCATTTCTGGTGTCCCCAGCCGTGATATTGCTGGAATATTGCTAAACCGGCGTAAACCCATACTCACTCACTCACTCACTTTATATTACAGAAGTTAACATCCGTAAAAGTATCTCCAACACGGGTATCAGATCTTAATGCTTCTATATGACTGTGTAGTCATAGGTAATCGCCTTTAATTTCAACCGGACTGTCGGATTCGTGATATCCGTAGTACCTTACCCATGCTCTGTGTTTTGTTTCGATAATGTTTTCATTGAAAGGTGACTCTGCTAACTAGCTTTCCGTGAATCCTTTACACGGTGTCCCCAGTAACCTCTTGCAGGTCATTGCTTTCCAGATACGATCTACCCGATTTTCCAACTGGCAATGTACTCCCATCAACTGTCAAAAACCTTCTAACATGGCTCGATCAGGGCGTAGTGCTTCCTCATTGCAGCCCCAACCACGCAGACTCCACGGCGGTCGAACTGTAATATATAATACGCCTCGCACCCGGAACAATGAGTGGAGTTGGAGGTGTACGGCTCTCGGTTTTACCTACACAAACAGGTTCGGATGGCTGTTCGTTGAGTGCAGAATTACCTCATGGACTGACATCGTTTTTGAACCATTAATCATCGCAGTAGTTTTTTGGACGTTTTTAATGGCCGATATTTACGTTTTGACACATTTGATTTACTGGAATGTACGCTTGTCTACATTATTAATAAATGTCAATATGTCCGCGACATCTTCAAGCGGACTTGTTTTGCTTTGCGTGTGTCTGACTGAGTTCTTTGGCTGATTAAAATGTGTCTTTTCTGATATCTTTCTAAGTTTTCGGATTCTGTGTCTTTCCAGTCTATTTGTGTCTGATCTTCTGTCAACTCCGAATTGTGTCCCTCTTCAGTTCGTTCGTTAGTTAAGTCAGCGTCTGTGTTCTCGTGCCTTTATTTTCTGGTTATGTCTTTTTGATTCTCCCAATTCTGATCAGTCCATGCGGATTCCGAGACCGATATGGGTCTGATGTGATCCGATATATGAGTGAGTGAGTGAGTTTAGTTTTACGCCGCAGTCAGCAATACTCCAGCTATATGACGGCGGGCTGTAAATAATCGAGTCTGGACCATACAATCCAGTGATCACAGCATGAGCATCGATCTACGCAATGGTCCAATACATGAACTCACCATATGACTTTGTTTGTATATCTGTGTTTGATGTTCGTTTTGCTTCTGTAATCGTTTGTCCCGTGTTCCTTTAACGCATATCCATAACTCGATTATATGAGCTTTCCAAACCAATGGTTAATATGATGAGCAGCGGCCCATGACCCTATGCCTGCCTATCTCATCCAATGTAGTGACAATTATACCCTCGTGCTAGCATAAAAACATTCATGCAATCACAGTTGGAAGTTACGAACGCAGACGAGGAACTCACGCGTAAAGCCACAGGTTGGCCAAGTGTGAATCATGTGTAAGAGTCGTGTGAGTCACGCGTCTGTCGCCCGAGCGGAACGCGATCACCTTCCGAATCTGAACGAGTTCACCCGATTGCAATGTATCCGCTTGTGAAATGTTTACCGAAAATATTAGTGATCGATGATCGACTGTCCTTTCACTCTGCATCATATTCCCACTTGTTTACAAGCGGAAACAGTGAACGCCGTGAGTAACGTCTGTGTGTGTAACACTTGCATATACTTCCTTATCGTGTGTGAGAGCGGAAGGTGCGGGTTCGATTCCCGACCGCGTCATACCAAAAGACGTTAAAATATGGTACTTGTTGGTCCCTGCCTGGCGCTCAGCATTAATGGGTACAACAAGGACTGGTAGGCTCTGAGTCAGTATACTGTGTTTGAGTGGGGTATTCATGCTTCACTGCGGCAAGGTATCTCAGGGGGCTAGCAATATAAAACCAGCTTCAGTCTGGGCTAGTACAAGCAGCCGCACATACACATACACACGCATGCACGTCGTCATATGAGCGACATATTCTCAAGCACGACGTTAAATCCAATTTCACCTCACCTCACCTTATCGTGTGTCATGCAATAACATAATGTTTCATAATGATTTGTTTCTCAACTTGTCACACGCACCAAGTGTCTTATATCAAATGTATATATCTTATATCAGATGTATATATCTTATATCAAATGTATATATCTTGTATCAGATGTATATATCTTATATCAGACGTACATATCTTATATCAGATGTATATATCTTATATCAAATGTATATATCTTATATCAGATGTATATATCTTATATCAAATGTATATATCTTATATCAGATGTATATATCTTATATCAAATGTATATATCTTATATCAAATGTATATATCTTATATCAGATGTATATATCTTATATCAAATGTATATATCTTATATCAGATGTATATATCTTATATCAAATGTATATATCTTATATCAGATGTATATATCTTATATCAGATGTATTTCTGACACATTTGATTATCTCTATCAAATGATGTGAACTTGAAATCTCGCACCCAGCTCACGTGTTGTTCCATAAACCATCTATAAACTATTAGGTACTATTATACAAGATTTGATCGGATTGTCAAAGTTTGTTTGTTTGTTTGTTTGTTTGTTGTGTATCGCCTCAGGAATATTTCAGATGTATGACGACAGTTTGGACCAGACAATAAAGCGACTGACTCCATGAGCATTGATCCACGCATTTGTGATACGATGATCAGCCAAGTCAGCGAGCTTGACCACCTGATTCCGTTAGTTACTGCAGATCAATTGTGACCCGGATCTTCACGGGTCGGGTTGTCATAATGGGTGATCTGGTTGACTGAGTGTCAGCATCCAGGTGTTCTCCATAATATAAACCCGTGGTTTGCTTTAGACACGATTTTTAGATTTAGACAGGATGCATTGACAAAGCGTGACGTCTGACATTCCCTCCCTGAAAGTCAGCATGTATACAATGAGTGAAATCTAATCGTGTTTTCATGCCTGATGAAAGTCAGCATGTATACAATGAGTGAAATCTAATCGTGTTTTCATGCCTGATGAAAGTCAGCATGTATACAATGAGTGAACTCTAATCGTGTTTTCATGCCTGATGAAAGTCAGCATGTATACAATGAGTGAACTCTAATCGTGTTTTCATGCCTGATGAAAGTCAGCATGTATACATCGAATGAAATCTAATCGTGTTTTCATGCCCTGATGAAAGTCAGCATGTATACAATGAGTGAAATCTAATCTTGTTTTCATGCCTGATGAAAGTCAGCATGTATACAATGAGTGAAATCTAATCGTGTTTTCATGCCTGATGAAAGTCAGCATGTATACAATGAGTGAACTCTAATCGTGTTTTCATGCCTGATGAAAGTCAGCATGTATACAATGAGTGAACTCTAATCGTGTTTTCATGCCTGATGAAAGTCAGCATGTATACATCGAATGAAATCTAATCGTGTTTTCATGCCCTGATGAAAGTCAGCATGTATACAATGAGTGAACTCTAATCGTGTTTTCATGCCTGTATTATTGCTCGCTGCGGCGCAAAATGACACTCACTCACTATTTGTTTCAGTGTACTTACACCCACAGGTGTCATATACACTTATTAACACTGGCCACAGAGTCAACACATGACATTATCTCAGTCGATGAACCATTAATCTTTCGCTGTTACCCAAGCCAAGCAGCAGGCGACAGGTGCGTGTAAAGTCTTCCACACAAAGGCCCATAGACCGTAATAGCGTTTTTGCATGTCCTATGTAATATATGATTTAACGACAAAGTCAGTTAACATATTCATATATTCACACGTGCACAAGGGAGCGGGCGATAAAGCTTGGAAGTGTCATGGGTGCATTCTCATTTTTTTCTGATATTCTTTTTGTTTTTTGGTTCACCTACATTCTAAATAATATTACTGTTATTTTATTTGCTAAAGCCCCTCCGGTATATTACACTGGTTTAGTGTCTATGAACACGTGTTTTGATTTGAACGAAATTTCGTTTCAAGAAAACATTCATTGTGTGACATCTGAAGTGATGTATTTGTACTGACGAACCAACGTAGACGGTAAGATTGTTTTTATCGCATGTGCACACAGACACTCTGACCCTCATAGAAATTGATGGACAGTAAACCGACAACAGACAGACAGCACACCGACAAAGAGTGTACCGACTTTTTATAGGCCATTCAGGAAGTAGGGGATACACGCAGACTCTGTCTTTATGAATCCAATCTTCCTTGGCAAGTATCTCGCGAGTGCGATTTAACACAATCCATACATGCCCGATCATTGTTGAATGTAGTTCGAGGAGGTAGCGTACCCTTGTTTTTGTGCAGTGCTTGTGAGAGTCGATCTATGACAAGATGGACATACGTTAACAAGATGGCCATACGTTGACAAAATGGCCATACGTTGACAAGATGGACGTACGTTGACAAGATGGACGTACGTTGACAAGATGGGCCTTCGTTGACAAGATAAATACAATACGCACTGTTGCTAATTACAGGTTATTGATAATAAGAATATTTACCCTTATGAATAGTTGCAAGGAAAATGAATTAGGACGCTAGAAGCATCCCACACCATGAGGGAGTGAATAGCGTTTTCCGCCGCTGTGAGCACTATACTAGTAGTACCAGGACAGGGGGCACTGGAAATCGGCTTCACACATTACATCCACTAGGGGCTCGAACTCAGGCCTTCGGTGTGTCCAGTGAGCGCTGTAACAACTGGGCTTCCTCTCTATCTCTCCCATTCCTTGATTTATGAAGCGTAACAGGCTCTGTGTGTAACGCGGGGCGCGGTTGGGTAGCCTAGTGGTTAAAGCATTCGCTCGTCAAGCCATAGACACGGGTTCGAATCCCCACAGGGATACAATGTGTGAATCCCATTTCTGGTGTTCCCCGCTGTGATATTGATGGAATATTGCTAAAAGCGGAGTAAAACTCACTCACTCACTCACTCACTCACTGTATGTAACACACTTCATCGCAACATTGTACTCTGTATCACTATCGAACGCTCGATCTGTATCTCAATGTATCAATCTGTATTATGTACCGTATTGATCGTAGAGTAAGTGAGTGAGTATGGTTTTACGCCGCTTTTAGCAATATTCCAGCAATATCACGGCGGGGGACACCAGAAATGGGCTTCACACATTCTGCCCATGTGGGGAATCGAACCCGGGTCTTCAGCATGACGAGCGAACGCTTTAACCATTAGGCTACCCCACCGCCCATTGATCGTAGAAACCTATTGTCATGGGACTGGTGCTCACAGGCTAGACCACGGGCTTAACTCAGGATTCGATCCAACATCTAGCCACAGCAAACGTTAGCATACAACTACCCCTGCTGGTATGTAGGTACGTAAGACATCGTCGACCAGACCATCCGGTGATCGGTGTTGTGAGCATCCACTCACTACGTCGATGATACTAATAAAACATTAAGACTAAACAGTATCAAGGTGATAAAGTTATATGTCTACAAAAGGCGGCGTAAAACAGTATTGATTCTCTCACCTGACAAAGTAGGAGAAAAGGGGTCAACATGTCGTTTAGTGGACTCGCAGTCTTTTTATATCAAGAGAGTAGTGATGGTGGTGTAATGAAAAAAGTATCTTGGGCATCTTGAAATATTCGTATACCGTTACATCAACAGACACTGTTCACTACAATAAAATATCCTTACGATTTTCATGATCCATACCTATTTACAATCCATTTGATTTCATTTGAGACCGATGAAATGCTGGTAGAACAGCCAGCACACGTAGCTGTTATCTTAGCAAGTGGGGCGGTGGGGTATCCTAATGGTTAAAGCGTTGGCTCGTCACGCCGAAGACACGGGTTCGAATCCCCACATGGGTACATTGTGTGAAGCCCATTTCTGGTGTCATTCGTCGTGATGTTGCTGGAATATTGCTAAAAGGGGCGTAAAACCAAACTCAGTCAGTCAGTCAGTTTTAGCAAGTGGTTCCCCCCCTCGTACAAAATAGCGAAAAGTGACAAAATAAATATTGTTTGTTAAATAAATTTTTATTCGGTTGCACAAAATTATGAGACAAATAGTCAGAGTTGGTCTGTCGATTTCATGTGACGGTGCAAAATTTAGTTTTGTTGCAAGTATTCGATTTTGTGTGAGCAATTCATCGGTCTCAAATGAAATGAAACGGACGGTGGTTGAATCAGTTATTTGGATACACGATCATAGTGTTTCTGAGGACAACCAATCCCCGCTGTGACACTTCTGAAAGCAGGTACAGAACCAATTGACTGCATCCTGAAGATTCAACGTGCAACGAATCGTTCGATGGGTGGAATTTATAGGAGATTTTACGAACGTTTCGTTCAATTTTAGAAATTGTCCCCCCACCTGCTGCGCGGCGACAAAATGCTGTCTCGCCTTGAGGTATAAGGAGTTGTGTCCCTTCCATAGGCCTCGATTCGTAAACATCACGTTGGAATAGGGCTTAAATTACATTTGTGACGTCATTCTATTGTTTATATCCTATTATTAATAAGGCGTGGAAAGTTGTTCCAGTGCACATGTTACATGCTGTGTGCACGGTAAGTTGGTACGGACAAAAGTGGGTCACTTAATGAGGGGCCGTTAAAAACAAATATTACTTTTATAAACATTTATATACGCTTTCTCGATAATTTTGAAGTGCTTGCATTGGGGTGTAGGAAATGTATCAAGATATAAAGAGTCACATAAAATATAATCTTAGTAGGGGAATATCCTCGTAACTCGCCATCACTCTACAAGCCCTTTTACTTTCAAGAAATAGAGAGTTACCAGGACATTCCGCGCTCTCAAAAGTGGTGCTGGGGACGGTTTCACTCACACGGTGACATGCACGTGTGTGCAGTGCTGCTTGCAGTAGACCCAACTAAGACCGTCTTCTACTGGTAGCTCAATGAGATACCTGGCCTCAGTGTTACTAGGAAGCCCTGTGATGCACTCAGTGAGCAGGCCAGTCCTGCTTATATACCCCTATGGATTAGTGCCAAATGCGGGTAAGGTTTTACGTCGCTTCTAGGAATATTCCAGCAATATCACGTGGGGGACAGTAGAAATGGGCTTCACACATTGTACCCTTGTGGGTAATCGAACCCGGGTCTTCGGCGTGACGAGTGAACGCTTTAACTAATGGGCTACCCCCGCCCTTCTAGTGTCAAGTACAGGTGTCATTCATTAACGCTTGGTATGACGGCACCGCGGATCAAACCACGACAGTCAGCTCTGCAGGAAAACCCTGTATCCACTCCACTACAGTCCCAGTGTATACGAGTTGTATTAACAACGCAATATTATTAGTTCTCACAGCTTCACAGCCGAGTCATTATGTCCGATGATGTAGTTTATGTCCGGTTACTGTATACCGGTTCATGGCTGGTTCCCGGCTCCCTTTGCGCGAGCCAACTTGCGATATGCGAGACGGGACACACCTTAATTCCGGTACCAGATTTCCGGTGACAAGCGTTTATTCAAGAACCAGTTCTAGTTCCAATTTTCGCGACCGCCAAATATGACTTTACTAGACCGGACCAAGTGTACGTTGTTTGTCATCGGGAGCTCTAGGGTCTCACGACGTGTCGTGACCTACTTACGGGCCCTATATAAATATTTCATTTGATATTGCATAGCAATATTGTGACTGACTGAGTTTGGTTTTACGCCGCTTTTAGCAATATTCCAACAATATCACGGCGGGGAACATCAGAAATTGGCTTCACTCATTGTACCAATGTGGGGATTCGAACCCGTGTCTTCGGCGTGACGAGCCAACGCTTTAACCACTAGACTACCCCACCGCCCCTCAATATTGTGAGGAGTAAAACGCCACATTTAACTGAAATCCAGGTGTATGACGGCGGGTCAGCTTAATGGAGTAAGGGGCCGTGGAGCATCCTAATGGTTAAAGCGTTGGCTCGTCACGCCGAAAACCTGGATTCGATTCCCCACATGGGCACAATGTGTGAGACCCATTTCTGGTGTCCCCCGCCGTGATATTGCTGGAATATTGCTTAAAGCGGCGTAAAACTAAACTCAGTCAGTCAGTAATGTGGTAAAGACAACCCAAGCGGTTTTCCACTTCAGATGAAACTCACAAGAACGGGTATGGTCCTGACAAACCAAGATATGGGATCATGCCCACCCGGGATTCGAACCCACGATCCCCGTATCTGGGGCGCCTCTCAGGAACACAACACTACATAGTGAATGGTGGAGCTATCGACGACTAGGCTATATACCTTCTTGGCGAAATTGATTTGAATGTATTCACAAGTGTTTCAACAGGTGCGTGAGTGAGTTTAGTTTTACGCCGCACTCAGCAATATTCCAGCTATATGGCGGCGGTGTGTAAATAATCGAGTTTGGACTAGACCATCCAGTGATCAACAGCATGAGCATCGATCTGCGCAATTGGGATACGATGACATGTGTGCAACCAAGCCAGCGAGCCTGATCACCCAATCCCGTTGGTCGCCTCTTACGACAAGCATGGGTTACTGAAAGTTCATTCTAACGCGGACCCTCGCGTTCGATTATTAGATTTCTTTATAAGGCCCTCAGTAAACAAGTTTGAACTGCCAATACGCTTCACACATTTCAATTGTTACTTGTTGTTTAAGTCAGATATTCAAGCTGTATGCCGGCTACATGAACATGATCGAATGTGGACCAGACAATCCAGTGATTGACATGAAGAGGGTCTATCTACGATGACATGCATCGACCGAGTCAGCAAGACCGAACACGTGATTCTGCTAGTGAGTGCGTGAGTTAAGTGTTACGCCACCTATAGCGAAATCACGACGAGGATCCAAAATATTGGCTCCATTGTACCCATGTAGGGAATCGAACCCGGGTCTTTGGTGTGACGAACGGACGCTTTAATCACTAGGCTACCCACCGCCCCTCAGCCCTGTTAGTCACCTCTCACGACAACCTACATTCATTCGTTGATGAAGACTAATTGTAACCCGCACCATCGCGATGAACTTTCAGTGTACCCGAGTTGTAAGACACAAGTCCCCATACTTGTACCCTGACATATACTTCAGTTAGTGATGAAATAAACTGAATATTTCTACCGTCAAACAACATTCAGTCTGTTGACATTTGCTGAAAATGTTGTGTCCTACGGCTAAGGGGGTACGCTGTGACTGTCATTGTTAGACTGCACGACACGACTGAGACATCAGCGGAAATCCCCTTGAGAGATGATCGGATGTGAGGTGAATGTGTCAGCAGATCAGCTGGACATGAGTCAGTGTAGCACTGACAGTCACCCCACAGTCGACACGATGAGGGACAACACCGTGCTGCTGTTTCTTTTAAGTTCAATTTTGGTTTGGCCAGTGTTCGGACGCTACGGGAGTAAGTACGCTTTTTCGTTTTGGTAATTGATATTCGGCAGAAAATGGGTACCCGATGGGACCCTCTAGCGCCTCACAGGCAGCTTGGGTTATTCGGAGTAATAATAATAGTATTCTGATTACAGCGTCCAGTGAGCAACCAGACAGACGGATACTAGGCGCTATAAAATAAATTAATAATATTATTATTATTCCTGTATCCCGGCAACCTGCAAATAACAGAGTCCGGCTAGACAAACCAATGACAGATACAATGAACAACGATCAGCGTCGTCAGGTACGCTGGTAGGCATTGAAAGAGGTCACTATCGCCTCATACAACAAGCATGGAGCTTGGTATATATCCTTGCTCGGATTTCCCTCGGGGTTGTACACCTGGAAGACCGGCTTACATAGGGCTTTCATAGGCCTTAGCTGCGTTGGGAGTTATGTCTCTTAGTTCTATCTGGATTTGCTGATTAGCGGTGCTTAAAATATTAATTAGTCGTGGTCGTAGCACTGTGTGGGGTGTAAAGATGTACTTGACACATTCATACATGCAAAAAGAATCGCAACTCGTGATTTTTAATCCCAATATAGCAAGTTATATTCCTATCAAGATTATGTTTGTTCGTTCAACCATTATAACCCCCAGCATCTGTGTTAATTACAGATATGCACGTGTTACGATCAAAGGCGATTATCACGGGCCTTATGTGTAGCTGTCATGAAGCAAATATCAAGGTTGGTACATTTGCAGCTTGATAACTTGGAAAATCAATTGATTTCGCTTTTGATAAGCTACTTCCTCAGCTCACAGGGGGTAAGCCCTGCCCATGCTCAACCGGAAGTTGGTCGTCATCAACTACCATTTCCAGATTGACAGCAGATCCCGGTAGAGACTGAGGTCCAAATTTTGTAAGATTTCGATATTTCCAAGTTAGTTAATGTTTATGAAATCGACCCGTCTTATAAGCTGAATGGTCATGGATTAAAACCCCCATATCATTTGTTCAAGCATGTAGCTGTGTATTGAATGACATTTTTAGTCCGACGTTTCTCTTTTTCCATCGACGCAAACATTTAAGGCAAAGCCACTGAAATATTCTGAAATGTTAGCAAGGACCTCATTAAAGATACCTGGGCCATATGTGCGATTAAATGTGTTTTCAACCTTATCCAAAATGTGTCTTTATGGAAAAGCATCAGATCGGGGAAATTGTTTTTGATGACGGCCAACTTCCGGTTGACCATGGCCAGGGCTTACCTCCTGTGCAACTGACATCAGCTGACATATGGCAAGTTATTCGGAATGTTGGTACGCCATTGAGAGCTGTTAAGAAACATCCATCGACTATGAGCCGACAGCCAGATAACATCAGTAATCTAACGACGTTAAGGGCAACCACGAATGACAGACAACTCCTAGACCCTAGGGAGGATACAGCCCTTCTGGGAAGAGACTTCATCAATTCATGTTAAGTGGCATCAGTATAGTTCGTCCGACAGCAAGGTCCTAAATCACCTAATATCATGTAGATCTAGACGATCTATCAGACGTCCGGTGTCTTCAGAACAAAAACGCTAAGTGTCCAGCTCGACGTCACTCGAACCCTACATGTACATCATGTACGAGAAGAGTAAACTGGTCGGGCTGTGGTTGATTTCTGTTGTTCATGACTGATGGCCGAACCCACGTGTCCAGTTCTGTGTATAGAGGCCCCCATATATTACGATAACAGTGTGATTGTGGGTTCCAATCTCAGTATCAGAAGTGTCAAACCAGTCAAAGTCAAACGATGTGTAATGTATGAAAGGCCTCCGGCCCATATACATGAGAGTTACAGTGATACAGTAATATTCTGGATATTTACGCTATTCTTATCTGAGTTCAACCATGTTGTTTCTCTTCACTATACTTTCCTTACAACATCTTGCATTTCCAGCGAACGATTTCTTAATTTACAACTTAAAGACGTAATACACCACTTATTCACTCGCTCAGTCAAACAGTCACTTTCAATCAAACCATCCAGTCAACCGCCCGTCCGTCCGTCATTCAACCCTGCCTCCCTCCCTCCCTTCCTTCTTTCCTCCCACCCTCCCTCCGTCCATCCATCCATCCACTCCATCCATCAGTCCGTCCAACCATTCACCCTCCCTCCGTCCATCCATCCATCCACTCCATCCATCCAATCATTCATCCACTCTCCGTCCATTCATCCATCCATCCATCCACTCCATCTATCAGTCTGTCCAACCATTCATCCACTCTCCGTCCATTCATCCATCCATTCATCCATCCACTCCATCCATCAGTCTGTCCAACATTCATCCTCCCTCCGTCCATCTATCCATCCACTCCATCCATCCAACCATTTATCCACTCTCCGCCCATCCATCCATCCATCCATCAATCCGTCCATCCATCCGTCTATTCATCCATCCACTCCATCCATCAGTCTGTCCAACATTCATCCTCCCTCCGTCAATCCATCCATCCATCCACTCCATCCATCCAACCATTTATCCACTCTCCGCCCATCCATCCATCCATCAATCAATCCGTCCATCCATCCGTCTATTTATCCATCAATATAATTGCAGACTGCATCAAAAGAGCATCCTTCCACACAGTGGGTGTTCCTGGACAATATCGCCAGCTCGTCATACAGTGTGAAGGGCTGACAACAAAGTCGCTGCTGCACAGGTACGACGGTGGCGTCATGTACATTCAGAAGAGGACGTCATCTGGACCGATTACCGTAGCAACCGTGCGACGCCGCAAGTCTGCGTCTGTAAACAGCAAGATTTTCGTTTCCGGAGTATACCCCATCAAAATGAAAGTACTCATTCCGAGTCCGACTTGTGATGACGTCACAACCTATGTGTGCAATATCAACACGAGTTACTCACATTGTCATGGGAAACAGATTCAGGTGAAAATGGGTGAGTATGATTTACCTTCATGTTCCCTGTCACATGTCAGTGTTAGTATCATTGTTATTGCAGCTTACTTACCACTCCCGTACAAATTGGACCTCGAAAGGAAACGCTGGTCGTGAAAGGTCAGAATGTTGATCGGGTGGTCGCCTTCGGTGATTGCTGTGTCATCCGGTCGCGTAGGACGTTACCAGCAACATTAATCACTTGATGGTCTGGTCCATGTTGGCGTTTACATATGCAAATGACAAACAGCTGAAATACTATGAATACATAATTCCGACAGTGACCAAATGTAACATATTTAGAATTACACTTTCTCAGTGAAGTACAGATTCTAGTACTTTGGTTAGGTCGTGATTCGTACCCACATTCTCGGTGTCAGGCATCTAATCGCCAGCACACAAAGACATCAATCTCACCCATGTCTGACTCAACGAAACGTGTGACACGATACTGAGATCGGTGCGCCTCTTTATTCCGTCGATCGTAATATAGGACCCTTCAAGGTCATGGCAGAATGAATGCTGATAAACACTGTACACAAACTCCAGGCGTGACCTTATACATCACGGCTTTGCATATTTGTGATATTGTAATCACGGGAACCAATAAAAGGAAAGGAAACAAAGACATTTACAGTAAACCAGATGCTTGACACAAAGGCGTTTACGATGTTCCTGGAACACATGGTCCTCTTAATTCACGAACAATACATTCTCTGTCTGTTGTGTTTACTTGGACATGGTGTCACGTTTATGTGGGGGCCTGCTTGAGAGGAAATGGTGTGATTAATATTAGGATTGCAGATGACTGTGGATCTAAAACTGTGGACATCCTTCCAGACGAAGAAGACGAAAAGGATGTGCAGTGTTCCGGTGAGTACGTTTCGCCCATATCCGACTCGGTTTGAAGAGGCTTATGAAGGTACTCAAAACGAGTGGCACATTGTGGTGTTGTCGTCGGGCAAGTGGACGACACGAAGATAATGATACAGACAGGGTTACAGACCCCACGACTGGCAGTGAGACGGAGAGACATTGTGAACTAGAGGTTGGGAGACATGACGACTGGCAGTGAGACGGAGAGACATTGTGAAGTAGAGGTTGGGAGACATGACGACTGGCAGTGAGACGGAGAGACATTGTGAAGTAGAGGTTGGGAGACATGACGACTGGCAGTGAGACGGAGAGACATCGTGAAGTAGAGGTTGGGAGACATGACGACTGGCAGTGAGACGGAGAGACATTGTGAAGTAGAGGTTGGGAGACATGACGACTGACAGTGAGACGGAGAGACATTGTGAAGTAGAGGTTGGGAGACATGACGACTGGCAGTGAGACGGAGAGACATTGTCAAGTAGAGAAGGGGAGATATGACGACTGGCAGTGATATGGAGAGACGGAGAGACATTGTGAAGTAGAGGTTGGGAGACATGACGAATGGTAATGAGACGGAGAGACGGAGAGACAAGTAGAGAAGGGGAAATATGACGACTGGCAGTGAGACGGAGAGACGGAGAGACATTCTGAAGTAGAGGTTGGGAGACATAAGCGGCTGGCAGTGAGACGGAGAGGCATTCTGAAGTAGAGGTTGGGAGACATGACGACTGGCAGTGAGACGGAGAGACATTGTGAAGTAGAGGTTGGGAGACATGACGACTGGCAGTGAGACGGAGAGACATTGTGAAGTAGAGGTTGGGAGACATGACGACTGGCAGTGAGACGGAGAGACATTGTGAAGTAGAGGTTGGGAGACATGACGACTGGCAGTGAGACGGAGAGACATTGTCAAGTAGAGAAGGGGAGATATGACGACTGGCAGTGATATGGAGAGACGGAGAGACATTGTGAAGTAGAGGTTGGGAGACATGACGAATGGTAATGAGACGGAGAGACGGAGAGACAAGTAGAGAAGGGGAAATATGACGACTGGCAGTGAGACGGAGAGACGGAGAGACATTCTGAAGTAGAGGTTGGGAGACATGGCGGCTGGCAGTGAGACGGAGAGACATTCTGAAGTAGAGGTTGGGAGACATGGCGACTGGCAGTGACACGGAGAGACGGAGAGACATTGTGAAAGAGAGGAGTGGGGACATGACGAATGGCAATGAGACAGACAATAACATAATTAGGCGGACAGGAATTGATTTGTCACGTACTTAAATCTTCAGACAGGCCTCTATTCTTTCTCAAATTAAAATTTTGAAATGATTAAAACGTGGACATCGCCATGTTCTTAATGCAATGTGTTGATATGTGTGTTCCAGGTTCATCTCCTGTGTCTACTTCTCGCCCGCAGTCAGATGATCTGCCCGCTGAAAGCAAGTAGCAATATTCCTTCTGTACTGTATAAACATCTATATTACGTGTCAGATCAACATGTTAAACTTGTTACATACCCCGTTCAATGGATCAGTGTGGTACTGGAGTTTAACAGTCACATAACGATCAAATCCTACCGGGTACCCATTCAGTGCTGGGTAAAGCGAGCTTGTTTTGAACAATGTCATTTGCATCAGTATGTAACACGTGGCTTATACCTGTTTCATCAGCTGGCAGTCTAACTCGTGTTTTATCTATATTCACAGCGAACCCTTCAGGCGTGCCTGTCTATGTTGTGATCATCGGGTGTGTGACGTCAGTGCTCCTCACAGCGGCACTGTACACGGCAGTGGTGGTTGGATGTAAGTATGTTACAACGACAAATAGTAGTAGCTGATGTGGTATTAGTAGCAGGATTATACGTAGCTGTAATAACAGACAGTCGGACTAATAGTAGTAGGTGTAGTAGTCGTAGTAGTAGTAGCAGTAGTTAAATGGAGAGATCACAAAATAGTAATTATATGTTTTTGCTTTTACGACAAGTGGTCAATAAAACAGGTAGGAATATCTGACTAATTCCTGTATGCACAGGGGCGTATCTGAGCCAATTATTATGTGTAGGAAAAGTTTAGAATGCAATTATTATACGTACATATTCATGCTTCCAGCATGTTGAAATAAATTCACCTGTAACATTTTTTCTCAAATTCATCATTTCATTTAATTCATTTTTTTTCACAAAATTATGTGTAGGTAATTGCCTTTTTGCCTATATGGCAGCTATGCCCCTGATGCCTGAACAATACCACTGCTAGAAAATAATATCTCTCACAGTTTCTGAATGTGTAAGTTATTTCGAAAGAACATTGATTTTTTAAGAGTATGCATTGTAGAAAAGTGGGGAACTTGACTATTATACCCAGTAGGTAAACCAGACAGGCACGACTGAGCTGGTGACAACAACACGCTCCATTGTACATCACATGCATGTACGTTTCAGGGACAAAGTGTAAGTGTCAGACCCAGACCTTGACCTTGGCCAACACGGACACTGAGGGTAACTACGAAACTACCACAAGAGGTAAGGAATGGACCATTGTATTGGGATAACAGGGGATATATAAATGTGTACTCAGTTTGATGTCCGGGTCGAGGACTGTTACTGGGTTCGTCAAACAGTTTGGGACAGTGAGATAGAACAGGTCCCCAGTAACCTCTGCTGCCGCTTACCCGTAACGATCCGGGTTAGAATTGGTCTTCAGTAACCCATGCTTGTCGTAATTTAAGAGGCGACTAACGGAATCTCGTGGTCAGACTCCCTGGATGGCAGCGGTTGACACATATCATCGTATCCCAATTGCATGGATCGATGCTCATGCTGTTGATCACTTAATTGTCTGGTCCAGACTCGATTATTTACAGACAACGGCCATATAGCCTGAATATTGCCGAGTGCGGCGTAAAACTAAAAACAGACACTCAGTCCTTCAGAGAAGAGCAGTGTCTGTTATTACTGACTGGATATTAAATGATCGATCCCAGGACTAAACGATATCTTTTATTTTCAGATGTGAACGTTGAGGAAAATGCATACTGCTCTTTGACCCCTGTCCAGACCGCCTACGTAAACATCAACATCAACAACCAGCCAACGTCATCAACATCGGCAGCATCACCAGCGTCACCGTCCTCAAATACTAACATGTATTACTCTGTCGTGGAAGATAGTGCTGTTTAACACACACATAAAGCTGCATGGCACCTTGTCTAATGTTGTTACCTACGGAGAGGACAGTGGTTGCTGGTCAGCTGGACATGACGTCACTGGTAGAGCTGTACACAAGGCGGGCCACCAGGCGGGCCACCAGGCGGAATATTCCAGAAACACAACCTATGCATCCTATCCGGCAACGCCAGGCGATGATCATTTGCATGGTATTCCGCCTGGTACAGAACGAGTGTCTCTTTGAATCTGACTATATCACCAACAAATGTCTTTGAATCACTTTATGTTCGGGTGTTTATGAAAGGATGTGCGACTTACAGATTCGTTAATAACGACAGTGAGAGAGAGAGAGAGAGAGAGAGAGAGAGAGAGAGAGAGAGAGAGGGAGAGAGAGAGAGAGAGGGAGAGAGAGAGGAGAGAGAGAGAGAGAGGGAGGGAGGAGAGGAGAGAGGAGAGAGAGAGGGAGAGGGAGAGAGAGGGAGAGAGAGAGGAGAGAGAGGAGAGAGAGAGAGAGGAGGAGAGGAGGAGAGGTGTAGAGACAGGGAGAGAAAACGACAGGAGAGAGAGGAGAGAGAGAGAGAGAGGAGAGGGAGAGAGAGAGAGAGAGAGAGAGAGAGGGGAGAGAGGAGGAGAGGGGGAGAGAGGGAGAGAGAGAGAGAGAGAGAGAGAGAGAGAGAGAGAGAGAGAGAGAGGAGAGAGAGAGAGAGAGAGAGAGAGAGAGAGAGAGAGAGAGAGAGAGAGAGAGGAGAGAGAGAGGTGGGGTGTATAGAGACACATTCTTATTACATATCATTGTCAGTGTTCGTAGTTAGTAAATCAGTTGATATTTGACATTTTGCCTTCATTCAAGAGAGGGAGGGGGAGGCATTGTCTATTGTCAAAGAACTAATTGCATTAATGAGAAACCATTTACATAGATTTCGGTTTCGGGAGAGACGGAAACACACACACCGACACACATTGAGAAGTTACAACAGGAAGGTGCATTAGTGATATTTGTCTTCTTAAATAGCAAGAAGTTGCATAACAATGGACCAGGCCTGTACTTCGAGACAGCCATGACGCAGCAGTATATGACTGTATGTAGTCGTTCCGGTGAATGCTGCTCTGTGGATGTGTCAAGAATCTTGGAGCACTCCTTCAGTCCTTCATTAGTCTGACCATGGCTGCTTTATCTATCACAAACAACAGGCGATGACGCAATGATGGTACCTCGGAGATTCCTCAAGTGACAAGCGTTGCCGATCTTCCTATTTCTTCTTCCCAACTGAGCTAACACGCCGTGATATGATAGACCCAGATCAACCTGTTATAACTTCACGGACAAACACATGTCTTCATATCTGTCAAACATTCTGTGATTTCACATGGTCATGAGGTAAACATTAATAAAGTAAACTCAATGAACGTAAAGTGTATTAGATATAGCATAAATACTCTTCAAAGTGGTGTTAAACCCAACTCACTCACTCATCCTACATCAACCTGACACACCGTGATATAACTGAAATACTGTTCAAAGTGGTGTTAAACCCAACTCACTCACTCCTCCTACATCAACCTGACACACCGTGATATAACTGAAATACTGTTCAAAGTGGTGCTAAACCCAACTCACTCACTCACTCTTCCCACATCAAGCTGACACACTGTGATATAACTGAAATACTGTTCAAAGTGGTGCTAAACACAACGCACTCAATCACTCTTCCCACATCAAGCTGACACACTGTGATATAACTGAAATACTGTTCAAAGTGGTGTTAAACCGAATTCACTCACTCACTCCTCCTCCCACATCAAGCTGACACACCGTGATATAACTGAAATACTGTTTAAAGTGGTTTTAAACCCAACTAACTCAATCACTCCTCCTCCCACATCAAGCTGAAACACTGTGATATAACTCACATACTGTTCACAGTGGTTTTAAACCCAACTAACTCACTCATCCTCCTCCCACATCAAGCTGGAAACACCGTGATATAACTGAAATACTGTTTAAAGTGGTGTTAAACCAAACTCACTCAATCACCCCTCCCACATCAAACGGACACACCGTGATATAACTGAAATTCTGTTCAAAGTGGTGCTAAACCCAACTCACTCACTCAACTCCTCCCAAATCAAGCAAACACGGGTTGATATAACTGAAATACTGTTCAAAGTGGTGTTAAAACCGAATGCACTCACTCACTCCTCCGACATCAAGCTGACACACCGTGATATAACTGAAATACTGTTCAAAGTGATGTTAAACCCAACTCACTCACTCACTCCCCACAATCAAGCTGACACACCGTGATATAACTGATATAGTATTCAAAGTGGTGTTAAACCCACTCCTCACTCCTCTCACATCAAGATGACACAGTGTGATATAACTGACATACTGTTCACAGTGGTTTTAAACCTAACTCACTCACTCCTCCTCCCACATCAAGCTGAAACACCGTGATATAACTGACATATTGTTCAAAGTGGTGTTAAACCGAACAACACTCACTCACTCCTCCCACATCAAGCTGAAACACCGTGATATAACTGAAATACTGTTTAAAGTGATGTTAAACCTAACTCACTCACTCACTCTTCCCACATCAAGCTGACACAGTGTGACATAACTGAAATACTGTTCAAAGTGGGTGTTAAACCAAACTCACTCACTCACTCTCCCCACATCAAACGGACACACTGTGATATAACTGAAATTCTGTTCACAGTGGTGCTAAACCCAACTCACTCACTCCCTCTTCCCAAATCAAGCTAACACACCGTGATATAACTGAAATACTGTTCAAAATGGTGTTAAACCTTCCCCACTCACTCACTCTGAAATACCCCCACATCAAGCTGACACACCGTGATATAACTGATATAGTATTCAAAGTGGTGTTAAACCCAACTCACTCACTCCTCTTCCCACATCAAGCTGACACACCGTGATATAACTGAAATACTGTTCAAAGTGGTGTTAAACACAACCCTCTCACTCCTCCCACATCAAGTCGACACACCGTGATATAACTGAATATTGTTTAAAGTGATGTTAAACCAAACTCACTCCTCACTCTTCCCACATCAAGCTGACACAGTGTGACATAACTGAAATACTGTTCAAAATGGTGTTAAACCCAACTCACTCACTCCTCCCCCACATCAAGCTGACACACCGTGATATAACTGAAATAGTGTTCAAAGTGGTGTTAAACCCACTCACTCACTCCTCTCACATCAAGCTGACACAGTGTGATATAACTGAAATACTGTTCAAAGTGGTGTTAAACCAAACTCACTCACTCACTCCCCCACATCAAACGGACACACCGTGATATAACTGAAATTCTGTTCAAAGTGTGGTGCTAAACCCAACTCGCTCACTCACTCTCTCCCAAATCAAGCTAACACACCGTGATATAACTGAAATATTGTTCAAAGTGATGTTAAAGCCAACTCACTCACTCACTCCTCCGACATCAAGCTGGCACACCGTTATAGAACTGAAATTCTGTTCAAGGTGGTGCTAAACCCAACTCATTCACTCCTCCTCCCACATCAAGCTGACACACCGTGATAGAACTGAAATACTCTCCAAAGTGGTGTTAAAACCACTCAATCTAGATATTTTAGTTAATCCACATCAGCACCACGTCATATTACTAGTCCACTTGTGAAGAAATAGAAGTAGACTTTCCTGTGTCCAAGTACATTCCAAATTAATTGACCTTGTATTGGTCGGTAAACATTTCATTACGTTCACTCACTTTGCCACAATGCTCTGTTCTTGATATCTGCTAATAGCAGCAACACAGATAATACGGATGCCGCGTGTCTAGGCTACAAGGACGGAAACATGACGTCAGCCCTAAGCTTGGAATGCGATGTACATCCCTGGTACAGTTGTTACATAGGAGTTTCAAGCTCCATGCTGATTCATTCTGTACCACTGCTGGCGGAGCACGTCGACGAGTGAAATGTTGCAGGTGCTGGTGTTGATGACGTTTTGGAGCCCTGTTGCTCAATGTAAGTATATTTGGAAGCAACCAACAGCCACAAATGTGTACGACTTCGTTACAATATCAATTAATTTTGATTAGGTCGTTCATTGTTCATGATGTGCTATTTATAATTTGTGAGGTATTGATTGACGTTTAATTTGGGTTTGACGCAGGGGTTTCACATTTAAAGAATGTGTGTTTAGACTGTTAAAGGACAAGTAAAAAGACGCAAGGTGTTGTGTTCTGTGTGTGTGTGTATGTGTGTGCGTGCGTGCGTGCGTGCGTGCGTGCGTGTGTGCGTGCGTGCGTGCGTGTGTGTGTGTGTGTGTGTGTGTGTGTGTGTGTGTGTGTGTGTGTGTGTGTGTGTGTGTTTACCTGTGAGGGACAAACTATGCGAGCCTACTAGACCTTCCATTCCGCAGTACATCAGGGAAACCTCAAAATGTTTATAATTACATCAGGATGGCCAGTGCTTGTGGAGCGTCTGGCAGGGGCACAGCAAGTCACATCTTTTTGACGTCTTCTGGTGACCTCCGACATTCCATCTTCGGTTCAGTCACCCTCACTTCTTGACCACGGCGGCATACACCTTAAGGTGTACTCTTCATATTGATGTAGGCAGTTATAGATCTGCTATTGCTACTGCAACAGCGAGGTGCACGACAATATTGAGGGTCGTACCCCGGTCTCAGTCATTTTCGACTATGTTAGACAAAAACGTAATTTTATCTTTAATATCATTTTAAAGTTTTTATTATACTAACCTTGAGTTGAAGGAGTTGGGCTTTGCGTCAAATCGGCATTTTCCAGCCATATAGGGACGAGAACAAGTTTGCATTAGTAAACATTGTAAGTACATACTCGGAATGAGTTTTATTTCAAAGAGACATATATTGATTACATTGTCATTTAAAGCAGAGAAAGTCATTAACATCAAATTTAAAGGCAGAAGGCAAATTTGTTAGGGGTGATAAAGGATCTTTTCATATATCTCACACAAAGATATCCGCATGTTTCAAGCGAAAATAGCGTTGATGACATCGTATCGAGCGAAACTGTTGCCGCTCTCAACATCCGGGTAATTTGTATGGGTTTCCGAAGATGAACCATACTTTTCACTCCGCCCTGCGAGGGGAGGTGTTTTCCTGGCTTTCTTTTCATATATTGCCTGTCTCAAACCCAGACGACTGATCTTGCTGAATTTTCGCTTGCTATTTTTTGGTTATAAAGGCAACTGATTTTGCATCTGAAGTGGTATTAACGATCTCAGGTAAATAATAGGGATGTTTGTTAGCTTTTTACATAACCTTAACTTCCGGATTTTCATTGTCAATAAAACTTCTCACGACAGCGACTGCCGCCACGTACTCCCCGATATAAAGCGCGAGGCAATGCAAATGGTCAGAAATAGATAGAACGTCAGATTTAGCTCCTTCCGGATGGAGTCTTCTTTAGGATTCGATAACAACCCGTAGACCCATACAAATGTAGCCAATGTAAATAAAGGGATGATTACCCAAATGGAAATGGGTGTTTCTTCTTGATTTTCTTTGCTTCTTCCACGACGGTTGACGGTTGTATCAATATGTATATCTTGATGTAGAAACGCGACAGGTATGAGAGAACGGCTGCGAGTAGCCACGCAACTGCTGCCGATCCAGTGCACGTGCATCACCCGATACATATGGTCCCCACATCATAGTTGTAGATAGAAACATACAGCGCTGCGCAGTAACTTTAACATACAGCGCAGTAACTTTAACTTAGAGCGCAGTAACTTTTACATACAGAATAAGAATAAGAATAAACATGAACCCATTAGGGACCGTTCATAATTTATGGCTGAGGTGAGGGTGAAAAGGAAGGGGAGAAGAGGGTTTGACCTCATATCATATACACCACTATTTCGCCTACAGCTTATATAAACATCCTGTCAAAATCCATCTACCCTGTTCAGGGAATGGAATGACCCTATTCCACTGTAGTTTCATCGAATGCAACTAAATGGGAGAGAAGACTATTGAGGAAGTTACTATTGATACATGATTTGTTTTAAGTA
The DNA here is from genome assembly GCF_003918875.1 of Haliotis rubra. NCBI lineage: Eukaryota > Metazoa > Mollusca > Gastropoda > Lepetellida > Haliotidae > Haliotis > Haliotis rubra. The sequence continues at coordinate 9,587 of NW_025767445.1, read as the reverse complement.
TACAGTGAAGGATATTAGTGAAGGGGGTTATGCTTACCCCTGGGTGAGATAATCCCATTGTTTTGATTAGAATTAATACTTCAAAAGATTTATCTTATAAAAGTAAAAGATTATAATTAGGTCTGTTGTGGTTGCAATGAGGGGTCATCTCAACATAATTTTCAAAGTATATATACATGCCACTGATCTTTAGTCGGTATCAAAATGGCAAATCTCCAGAGAGCTGAGTTCGTGACTTCACAGAGAGGTGGACAGCAGTTACTGTATGCAGGCTACCGGTACAGGCTCAATGTCAAGCGACAGGTTGCTACACACTGGAAGTGTGTCCTCACAGGATGCAATGGTCGCAGCAGCACCATCGGAGACCACGTGAGTGTCCTCCACTATTCACAGCCACCCACCCTTTGAGAATGGAGAACACATCCGACTCGTCGCCCGTGTAAAGAGCGTGTAAAGACTGACATCTCACCGGTGCTGCAGATCTACAACAACGAGCTCGACCTCCTTGATGAAGATGATGCCGCAACTGCACCCACGTACTCTAATATTCAGGCCGCACTGTACAGACACAGAGCCAAGTCCATCCCACCACTGCCTGAGAGCAGGGCTGGCGTCACTCTAGAAGGAATATGGACCCAGACCGATGATGGCCGAGAGTTCCTCTGTGTAGACGACGGTGAAGATGACAGACTTTTGCTGTTTGCTACAACCGAGATGCTGGAATTATTGAGCGGCTTCGACATTCTCTTTATGGATGGTACATTCTTTGTGTGTCCTAACCTGTGGCTACAAGTGTACATCATTCATTGTCTGGTGAATGGTAAAATGTTTCCTGTCGCTTTTGCGTTGCTTCCCAACAAGACCAAGCGGACGTATGTTAGGCTTTTCACTTTGCTGAAGGATATTGTTGTGAGACGACTTGGCATCGAAAGGAGCTCAAAGAAGATCGAGAAGGCAGACAGGCGCACAAGACGACAGTTTGGACTTGAGGAGCAAAGCGAGACCACGAGCAGCGTGTAGACCGTGATCTAGATCAGAGGATCGAGACTCAAGGTGCAGCTTTCCACCGGTGTGAAGTCTGTGATGCAGTTCCTTGATGCTGTTGGCCACATCCTCAAGCTAAACTGAGAACTCAATTCAATCAAACTCATAACTCTGTGTGCTCCTGATGACAATGAAGTGCTTTATTTATTTTAATTTAAAATCAAAGTTATTAATGTATTAAAGTAATGTGAATCACATACATTTGTTTGTTTTTCTTATCCCTTAGGCTGGTCCATTATTCCATGGGTAACATAGGCAGGAAATGGTGTGCAATGGTGCATAAAGTTGTTTTGATAAGACTGTAGGCGAAACGGCGATGTAGGCGATATGAGGACAGGCCGAGAAGAGGGGAAACTGATTTTGAGGGGGATAACCCAATTTGGACCAGATTAATCCAGTGATCAACAGCATGAGCATCGATCTGCGTAATGGGGAACCGATGACTTGTGTCAACGAAGTCAGCGAGCCTGACCACCCAATCCCGTTAGTCGCCTCTTACGACAAGAAGCATGGGTTACTGAAGATCATCATTCTAACCTTCCGGATCTTCACGGGTCCTGCATGAATGAGACAATGTATAGCATTTTTATATAACTAAATGGTGTTTTGAAGCATATATACAGGCAATACTTTATATTGAAGTGAATACAAGTTATTAATCAATATCATGACATGTTTACATTTTAATTTACAAGCTTGTTGACTCGTGGAGAAATATCTACAATCTGCATGGATAGAGGCCGAGAAGTCGAGATTATGTTGATAAACTTTAAAGCGGAAATATATTCAAGCAAGACATCAGGGGAAACGTGATTAAGAGTCGACCTTGTTCACGGAAATCACACCCAGTCCTGTACAGTCCTGTCTTTAGCATTAGCCATGACAGCTGTATTTTTTCGAAAACAATTTTAAAGCGATATGCATTATTGTGTAACCTTACCCGTGCACGACCGCATGCGGTCCTCCTCAGGAAACCCAGTGACATGACTGAATGAATTACTAATGGAATGAATATGGTTTTGCACCTCGTAATACCAGGTCACCAGCGATGTTTCACACATTGTACCCATGTGGGATATGGTAGGCCGGAACCCAGGTGTACTTCATTGTAAAAACAAAGGGGTTAAAACACTGTGTAAAACCCGTCTTAGGTAACAGCTATGGCGACATCAATATCACATCTATTGTGCATAACAAAGACATTTATCAGAACTGATACTCAAAGTTTGCTATTCTTGAGATTCTGCCTAAGAGATGGAGAAGAGAAGTGACATAAAACCGACGTGTTTCTCAGATGCTGGTATTGGTAATGTGATGAGAGGAGGAGACGGCAATAATAGTATGTCGAGGTTCCTGATACTTCCTGACAGTATATTACATTCACAGTGAGGAGTGAGTGAGTGAGTGAGAGAGCAGATGAATAAGAGCACCCGCTATTGTCCCGGCTACATCAACGATCCTCCAACCCACAACCGCTATTCTCGTAAAGCAAGTGCAAATAACCTCTTCTTTGTGTATGTCAAGAAAGTTCCTGCCCCTTCGTCAGGTGAATTAGAACAAAACAAGATATACCAATGAGTATGCATGTATATAAGCTAATTGTACAAGAAGCCAGTGTTACGTGTATATACAATAAAATGGAATAAGAAACAGAAGGGAAGAGTTTATACAAGTGATTAGCAGATGGGGGTAGAAGCCAGTAATGGCCTCTTAATTGACTTCCCAAGGTTGTAATTGTCTTCTCGTTAAAAAGACTTTAATAGTTTGCGCACGCGCCAATCATGGACATTGGCGATAAGACAATTACAACCACTTTTATCTGAATAGGGACCAAGAGGAGAGTACCTTACCCAGTGTCACCAGGAAGTCCAGTCCACATCAACAGTGCACGGAACAGAAATCCTGAAATGATATACTTAGTAGCTGTTAAAGACATTTGTTATATTTTGGCATTACAATTTCGCGGTGAAGTACAAAATTCGAAACTCCACTGCCCTCAAAATCAGGCAGCTAATCCCTTGTAGCACACAAAGTCAACCGCCTATCCGACTCCATCATCACCGAGGCTTCCTAAGAAATTATTTCCACTGGTAGTCCTAGAACATGGACTTTGGGTACCCTCTGATAAATGTAAAACTGGCACGGCTATCCACGGCCGAAAAGGTCCGAATCTTGGTCCTCGATGATCAGTTGTCCGGTTACTGAGAAAGTGTAATCCCAACTAGAGCACATATAACGGTGAGAGATACCTTCAATCAATGGCTTTAGATTACAGTGTGCTCTCCTATAAACTGCCTTTGATTCCTTCACAAACTCCCGTGACATGGTAATAGCATAGACCACCAAATACCATATATCAATAACAGTTCAATGTTACGACGTAATAACGCTAACTTTTTTCATTTTATTCAAGGTGTTGACATCACTTTGGAAAACCTCTACACGTGCAATTCTCGGTCATCCGTTCACGTTTTCCCGTCATGTCAATGGTGTCGGAGAAATACAGGACTGACGACGTTTCAAATCTTGAAAAATGGCACTTCTTTATGTTCCCTGTCTGCCGCGCTGATTTGGAGACCGGGAATCAGGTCACCAGCAACAGCAACTACCCGTGTGTTCACGTGAGGAGGAGTTACCCCTGCACTTACTCTCTGACCATCAGGAACGTATCGACGAGAGACGGATCTAACTGATGTGCCAGTCGGGGAGGACGCAAAGCAACACCATCAATCTGACGTACTTGTGCCAAGTAGAAGAGTTTAAGTAAATGAAAATTGTAAGAAGGACATTTACACAAAACTAATGACGTCATAACAGCAACAATTGGCTTAAATGTAGATTGTAACTAGTACATTCACACAAAACTAATGACGTCATAACAGCAGCTGTTTAAGTAAATGTAAATGGAATATTCATACAAAACTAATGACGTCATAACAGCAACAATTTAACTTCTTAAATGTAGATTGTAACTAGAACATTCACACAGAACTAATGACGTCATAACAGCAGCAGTTTAAGTAAATGTCAATTGTAAGCAGAACATTCACCACACAAAACTAATGACGTCATAACAGTAGCAGTTTATGTAAATGTAGATTGTAAGTAGAACATCTGGAAAAACACCTGATGATGTCATAATAACAGCTGGTTAAGTAAATGTAAATTGTAAATTAGAACATTCACAATAAAACTAGTGACGTCATTACAAGCAACAGTTTGTGTAAATGTAAATTCTAAGCAGATGATTGACACAAAAACTAATGACGTCATAACAGCAACAGTTTAAGAAGTAAACAAGTTGTAAGTAGAGAAAATTCAGACTACAATTCATGGCGTGTTAACGGTAGAAGTTTGTGTAAATGTAGATTGTAAGAGATAGAACATTCGGATAAAACCCTTATGATGTCATAATGGCAGCACTTTAATTGGGTGTACATCGTAATACGATCATTCAGTTCGCTATTGCGATGCTATATCTACAACAAAATTGATGTTACATTGAAGGGATGCATCATCCAGAACGCATTGTTCCTTCAATTAAGGGGGAACGTTAGGGCAATGTATATTATGACCAGAAATTATTGAAATTTTTTAGGAATATACTAATTTCCAATTTAAGTTTCTAGTATAAACAACATTGACCAGCTATCAGAGTTCTTGATTTCACCATTCAAGAGAGACAATCCGTTAATCCTTTTCATTGGTTTCCAGAAGAGTTATCACGCTTTGTTTTACTACTAGCAGACGACATTTTTCAGTGATCCTCAGTATGGATGATATAGAGAAGAGGGGAAGTTGATCTGAGAGTATTATAACAAGGGACATCAGATCAGCTAAAAGTGATTTCAAGTAGAACAGGCATCCCTTTGTCCACTGTTTATCGTGTTTTGAAAATATGTGCAAGCGGGTATGGCATTGAGCAACAGGGAGGCGCAGGGTAAGGCCCAGAAAATTGACTGTCGGTGACAGTGAGGCAGCTTTCTGGTATTCTTGTTTCTAAAAACAGACGAAGGAGAGATTAGGAAAACATGGAGCTGGATATGATTGATAAGAGGAACTGTGGCTGTCTGTAAGGAGACAATTAGAACTGAGCTGCATGCAATGGGATTGGCAGGAAAAGTCGAAGAAATTCCATCACCGATCATGAAACCTGAACAAAGGAGCCAGAGAAGGTTGAACTGGTGCATTAACATTTAACTGGGACAATGTGATTTTCTCAGATGAAAGTTCTGTGTGGCTGTTTCCTAATACACTTTAGCAGAAATTCTGGACCAAACAAACTGAAAACCTTTGTATCAGCACCCAAAAGTACAGTCCAGAAATTCTTAACATTGTGGGGTATATCTGTGTTAGGACGACGCCTCTCTGTATGCCCAGAGGGAATATGAACAGTGAGCCGGTACACGGATATTCTTGAGGGACATTTACTTCCATCTGCACACGTGTTTTATGGAATTGTGGGATTTTCCAGCAGGGATAACTACCCAAAGAGGAAACATCGTTCAAAGAAACATTCCACAGGTACAATTGTCGAGGACCAAAAATGTGACATTATTTGATTGGCCAAGGCTAAGCCCTGACCTACAAATCCAATAGAAAATGTTTGGGGTCTTATGGAAGGGGAAGTGTCAGTAAAGAAATATCTGACAAATGTGCCAGAAGATAGAGAAGAAGGGTGTGGTCAATATGTGGGACCAGCATGGACCACGACACTACTAGCTTCTTTGATCAGTTAGTATACTTACCGCATTGAAATACCATTTGCTGCTCGTGGTGACTTGACTAGAAATACTAACTGTTCACCTGTCTTTGAATCTGGGTTATGTTCTGCTAAGCCCTTTGCATTAATGCATTGAGTAATGAGTGAAAAATGAAACAATTGACAATCTTTAAATTCTCAATAATTTCTGAAACATACTGTATAAAGAGTACCTCAGACGTCAAACGCTGAAGGATATCAATGTACCTGTCGCACACATTTGTTTGACAATGCAGGAATGTATAAAGAGTATACCTCAGACGTCAAACACTGAAGGATATCCTATGTACCTGGTCACACGCATGGTTTGACAATGAATGTATAAAGGGAGTATACCTCAGACGTCAAACACTGGAAGGATATCAATGTACCTGTCACACACATTGTTTGACAATACAGATATGTATAAAGAGTATACCTCAGACGTCAAACACTGAAGGGATATCAATGTACCTGTCACACGCATTGTTTGACAATAACAGATGTATAAAGAGTATACCTCAGACGTCAAACACCGAAGGATATCAATGTACTGTCACACGCATTGTTTGACAATACGAATGTATAAAGAGTATACCTCAGACGTCAAACACCGAAGGATATCAAGTATGCACCTGTCACACGCATTGTTTGACAATACGAATGTATACAGAGTATACCTCAGACGTCAAACCTTAAAGGATATCCAATGTACCTGTCACACGCATGGTTTGACAATACAGATGTATCAAGAGTATACCTCAGACGTCAAACACTGGAAAGGATATCCAATGTACCTGTCACATTGTTTTGACAATGTTGTCGTATAAAGAGTATACACTCAAACGTCAAACACTGAAGGATATCCAATGTAGCTGTCACGCATTTGTTGGACAATACAGATGTATCAAGAGAATACCTCAAACGTCAAACACTGAAGGATATCCAATGTATGGCTGTCACACGCATTGTTTGACAATGCTGAATGTATCAAGAGTATACCTCTAAACGTCAAACACTGAAGGATATCCAATGTAGTTAACTGTCACGCATTGTTTGACAATACGAATGTATAAAGAGTATACCTCAAACGTCAAACACTGAAGGATATCAAATGTAAGCTGTCACACGCATTGTTTGACAATACGAGATGCACGCATACTACCATGACATCATTTCGTTCATCAAGTTTACCACTAAAGCTTCTGAAAATATTAGATTCAACAGTTGCACTGATGTCATCAGACACGTCATGGGACAACAGATATGAGACTAAAGTCTAGAATGAACCGTTAATATCTAGCCAATCTATGTCCAAGTAAATTCAACAGTTTTGGAATGCTTCACGACAAAGGGATGATCAAAAAATAAATTAGTACCGGGGATGGAATTACATGACGAGAAACGAATAATATTAGAAAAATACGGTAACTATGGACAGCGTTCACGTCACGCGCAAATGTGGCTTGTCACGAGGGGTTCAGAGCCACAGTCACAGTCGAGGAGAGTAGTGTGTCATTCTTGTGTATTTGTCCGTCCATGTGTTTCAGGCCCTAACAATTCTGCCCAATAGAGGGCCAATCGTTCCTGGAATGGTAAGATGGCGACGTTGATGCAGGAGGATAACTCGGACACGGAATTGGAGTCAAAGCTGACAAGAACATTAAGCCAGGGATGTTGCATGTTCCACGCCAGTTTAAGGACATCAATTTGTAAGAATGATACAGAGACTTGTTACATGCGCTTCTGCAAGATGGCTCTCAGCATCCCTTCAAGATCCCCTTCTTTCCTGGACATACGCCCAGTGCAATAGCATGCACCGGATACACTTTCTTCCTGGAATGAGAATGCATCTTTGAACTGTTCTAGTCACAGCAGCAAACCCATTCCCGTCTAACTTTACCTGGTACCATGGAGGGAAGGTTATTGGCAGAGATCAGATCTACAGTATACCCACAGTGAAAAGTCTCCAGTTCCAGGCTGTACAGATGTGAAGCTGACAATGGGATATTACCACATGGAAATATTAGTGATACAGTCGAGGTTCACAGTGAGTACAGAGTATTGTGTTGTATTCTGGTTGGGACTGCCTGTCTCACGAGAAACATCCTTACCATGGATATTGCAAACATTCGAGGTAAAATGCCAAAAATAACAAATACAAATGGTGTATACAGTCAAGGGTACAAATATACAAATACTAGGTAACCAATGATGTGTACCTTCAAGGTGAATTGTCCGATTACTAAATCATCCAATGGTGTTGACTTACGTTCAAGGTACAATGTTAATGGATGTGCATTGCTGATTCTAAGTACCAATGTTGTATGCAGTCTAAGGGTACATTTGATACTTGTAGATGCTCAAGGCGGGTTGGGTACAATTTGCGGAATACTAACGGAACATCGTTGTATACAATGTACGAGCGGTGTTACTATAACGTCATTGTTGCTATTTCATTCAAGATGCGATGAATACTAGGGTATGATTGTCTTTTCGTGAGTCAGTGAGTGAGTAAGTTGAGTTTTACTCCGCACTCAGCAATACTCCAGCTATATGGTGGCGGTTTGTAAATAATCGAGTCTGGACCAAACAATCCAGTGATCAGCAGCGCAAGGCATCGATCTGTGCAATGGGAAGCGATGGCATATGTCCAACCAAGCTAGTGAGGCCTGACCACCCGATCCGGTTAGTCGCCTCAGAAGACAAGCATGGCTTACTGAAGGTCCATTCCTAACCCGGACCTTCACGGGTTGTCTTTACGTGGTATATCAGAAAAGTGAAGTGAAGGTTTGGTTGAACATTGTTTGTACTCAGACAAAATGTATTGATCAAGTGATATGTCTGGCGCCTTCATCGAATTGAAAGAGTAATGTGGTTTCCAATTGGAGAACTAACATCCCATAGCTCCAGTATGGTGGACGGTTCATGGACTACATTGTTTTAAGGGACATCGGTAATTAAACTTGTGAAGAAGAAGATGTGTAATGTCGCTGTTTCAGGCGTTTTGTGTGAATTAGTCTCGTTGCTAAAGCGTTCGCTCGTCACGCCGAAAGACCAGGTTCTATTCCTTAAATAGGGGCAATGTGTGAGGACCATTGATAATTTCATTATGTATTATATACGATAATTATATCAACTCCACATATCCATGTATCTGAAATTACATACTCAAAGCACTGTTTTCCCACCTCGATCGCTGGATATCCAACCTCAACAGCACATCGTATTATCAATCTCAGCTCCCCGGGGATCATTAAGCACTTACAGCCACTATACCCGCAACTTATAGCGGCTTTCCTAATCCTTACGGCATTTCCCTGTAATGTCCACACGGCTGCGGTATTGCACGGAATATTTAAAAGCAGCGAAATGCTGCTATGCCTCACTCACTTTTGTTTCCTTCCATCAAAGAAACAATGGCAGACTATATAATATAGGAACAGGTTGCATATCCTCTCTGCACGACCCGTTTAAGCGTGAATGCAGCACATCCAACCCATTACGCATCGCATTCTTCGAGTTCTTATGTGATTTTGTTCTGGAAGCCCGCCCGTAGATTCCACACTGACGAGAACTCAAGAGCGTCGTAAATCATATCGGGAGATTTGATCATTCACTGCCTATAAGGCGAGACCGCGCCACGGGAGAGTGACGTCAGTTGTTTGGACAAAGAGAGGTGTAAATGCAAGAGTCTCAGAAAATAGGACTCTTCATCCCAGAAGAACATACAGAAGGATGACGCAGGAAGTATATGTCTGTACAGCAATGTAAAGGTCACATAGCAATACGTGAAAAAAGA